>NC_060951.1:66716861-66775772 GCF_022045245.1 Lucilia cuprina
GGCAAATGAATATAAATCATTCATGTGTAAGAATAGAATTTAAACTCTTCTTTTGAATTCCATATTCATATCAATTTATGTAGATGTATATGAGCATTTCCTCCAAAAAGTATATCTTTTTGTCACGCACATTAATTGACAATATCTTAAGGCCATACTTTTGGATTGGTGTCCTCTTTATCACATGCATAGAGCTTTCGATTTTCCGACACTACCTCCAACGTCGGATCGGGTGAAACTGGTTGAAGAAGAGCTGAGGAAGCACTGAATACGGCCTTGAGCTGCTCTTAACCGCAAAGTCTCAATGTTAAACCGGCGAAGACGGAAATCTGTCTTTTCACAAGAATGAAAACATTTTTATGTATAGTAGTTTTCATGAATTTTAAGGTAATTTTTGAACATAACCTTTTAGAATTTCTTTGATAGGGACGTTGATTTTAATTGTAGGAGAATAAAATTTAGCAGGAACATGTATTTTGATACGCATCATAATCAATCAAAAAGTCTACTTTGATTTTATTTGTAACTTAGGGCTTTTTGGATTTCATACGACTAAATGTTGAATACTTTTTCTGTTCATATATGTTTTCCACACAAACGATGCCACACTAATGAATATTTGGATGTGGAAAAAAATTACTATTCATTTTGATTTGGCTTTAACGATGCGTCAAATTAAATTTATACAAAACTATAACTGAACATACATACATACATTTATACATATGTACATACCTATGTATGCATACAAAAATATGCATGAAAATTCATCTGTCTATATGATCATATTACTTGAAAAATATAGCTTTTCTTACGTCGCCAATAAAGCCCGCTTTAATATAATTAATAACATAGTCTTAAAAATAGGTTTAGTATAATAGATTCTATGATTCTAAACAAAGACACGTGATTGACTAAAATGTTTAATGCTTGATATAGATTTTTTAATTTCAACCGGCAAGTGAAAACTGGAATTTAGCTGATTAAAATTTTATAATTTCTATAAGAACTCTTCTGCACCATGTCTGCAAAATTTAATAAACCTACAAATAAAAGCTACTTTACCGTTCATATGAATATGTATATATAAATATGTTCCTCCTACATACGAATAAATATGGTTATACATACAAAAATATTTTAAAATTCATGTGACAATATTTTAACATGAACTTATATGTTACTGTTCATATTTATAATCAAAACACACACATAAACATATAAAACATTCACAGAAAACAAGATTATCATTTGACACATTTTTAGAATCAACTTAACACCCAGAAACTGCGTTAATGTACATTATCTATGACTTAGAGATAATGGAAAAAGGGAAACCTGACCTTAAATGCCAATAATACATACAGCGATCAAAAATACGAACTAACAAACTTTATAAGGGCAAGAATGGGAAATAAGACGAAAAATCATAAAGACTTGAGTTTTAAGTAAACAATTTTCATATGTATGAACTAAAGTTTTTGCACATATGTATATAAAAGCAATAGATACTTTTAATTTTACACACTTTTAATCTATTAACTTTAAACTTAAAAAGATTGTGGAATTTTTGAAATGAAACTCATAATTTTTCGATTTAATACTTATAAATACACATTTCTTTAAATAAAAAATAAATAAATTCAGTATATAAGTAATATGTATGTTATTTTTTTTTTTTAAGAAAAACATCATTAACGTCTGCACATGAGTGCGTATGAGAAGTGTTTTACAAATTCAATTCATTCATACGCAGTGTGGTACAATTTGTATCGAAACTCTCTTGGGATTTTTAATGTGTACTGTTTTTGCAATTAGTATTGCTTTCAAATTCATTTAATTTATTCTCGTTTTTGGAAGTAAAATTGTTGTTTAAATGTTTTTTAAATTTAATTTTTCTATTGTTTTAAACGAACAACTCGGAAAACAAAACATTTCATTTTCATGAATTGTTGGTTAGTAAAAAACATAGCACTTCAAAACAATTCCCTTAATTCAAAATTAAATTGCATCGTTATTTAATTTTTAGATAAACAAAAGAGTTTCAACTTTAATTCTCAAATACTAAAATTATTTATTAAAATTACTTATACGAAATAGTTGATAACTAATAATTATTAAATGCATGGAAAACTCTAATTCACTACATTCATATTGAGTTTGTATTGATATGCAAACTAATTAAACCATTTAAATATTTTACTATTGTAAGAGCACAACTAAATATTTGTTTTAGTTCTACAAAACAGTAGAAAGGTAAAAACATATTAACATGATATTATTGTTTAAAGAAAAAAATTCTATTATCTGCTGGGTTTTGCTTTAGAGAAATATTTATTATATGTGAATCTCAACATCTTTCATAAGATAACAGTCATCATACATAGAAAAATAGACACTCACTCACTCACAAGTTTGCATTCGTAATGAAGATATCAAAATTTTGCAAGTCTACCCAGCAAACACATTTAGCATTGTTTTAAGTTTTATTATACAACAAATAGAAAATTTATTTTTAACTAAATATATATTTTCTATTTCAAACATCCATTTAACAGTCACAACTTTTGAAATTATAATGAAAAAAGTATGTTTGTTGGGTAAAATTATATGCACATACACATACATATACTTTTTGGAGTCTTTGACTTAGATCACTTTAGAAATAAACTTTACCATACATGAAAAATTCAAAAAAGCACTACCTACAACATCTATTATTATTAAATTGTCTTAACGATGATCTAATTTATACAAAACACAAATATTTAGCTTGAACTGATTTTAAAAATTGGTTTTATTTTTGTATTAAACGTTGTAAAATTTTAGGTCAATTAAATTACTGTAACATGTGCGGAAATCGATTGAGAAGTATAAAACTTAGTGGATTATATAACTTTTTTGAATTCTTCAATAAGTATGTATCTTAACATTTCGAACAAATCTTATTTTCTAAAACAAGTTTTCTACGAAGCATTAATATAGAATGTCAAATGACAATAGACTATTTTGTTAATTTGTATAATTTAAACAGACAGATAAAGTTTTTTAACTTTAAATTAATAAACAATAAAACATTTGGACGTTCAAATAAAATGTTCCTACATACATATATCGCAATATAGATTTATACATACAAATTTAAAAACTTTTGTCTGTTCAATCTGATTAATATAAAATTTATTAAACAAAATTACAGACAGAAATAATATACATATATATTTTACAATGTACGTTTTTATATTAGCTACCTTCAGGAAATAAGTTAAACAAAAGAATACAAAATTCAACTCAATACTGTGTCAACAGCCGATTTTTAAGGATTTTCCATTAAAGGAATATTCGTGTGAATAGGTTGTTCAATATAATAATTTACAAATATCTTTGCAACCCCATACAACAACGCCAAAAGAAAAGCGAAGGAATAAACTTTATTGTTTAATATTTCTTTTAAACTTTTTTAAATATCTGAGGCAAGTGTGTGAAAAAAACGAACAAATTTACATCAGTAAACAATGAACGAAGATGACAATGTCAAATCTTAACATATTCATAAGACTGTAAAAAAAGCAAACGAACGAAATTAGAAAAAAATAACACATAAAAAACCGTCGTTGGCGTAATAATCATCAGCATACGTGTTATAGAAAAAAAAGATGATTTTAATGTAGATCCTTTTATTCTAAAGCGTCAACGAAATCAAATCGAAATATATACATAAGTATATTGATGAAAAGCTCAAACTGCACAAGTATAAGTATGGATACAAGTTGTGTAAATAACACAAAATTTGATAAAAATGTAAAATTTATATATATTTAAAATGTAAAAAAATCTATCACATTTTTTTCTCTGAGACACTAAAATAATATAACGTCATGTGTATAAAACCAATGTATAATTGTATGAATATGTATGTACGTATATGCATACATATGTACATATGTGTATATGTATTTGTCTCCATAATGAAGGCAACAAAAAATTTAATATTGTATGTCACGTCAAATAAACACAATATATAATAAAATACTAAAATACTAACATACAAATACACTGAAGATACATACGACACATACATACTATACTTGTTATGTAAAGTATGTTTTAACAACGAATGCTGACTAGCAGAAACCAATAACAAAATCGAGTAAAAAAAATGGCAAAAATTTTGAAATATTACAATACGATGTCAGTGAGTAGAACCTTTTTCTTTTGTATAAATAAAAGTAATAGTAAATATTTCACTGGTATATATAAATGTTGTTTTCTTAAGTTATCTATGCAAAAGCACGACAGGTCTTTCTACAAAAACCAAACCGAATCTCTTGTCCCTAATGACGGTTGTCCATCCATGTTAAATTTTTTGTATGCCTTATTTTTTCCCTTAAAACAAGAAACACTTAGACTTGATTGTCTATCAATTAATTTAATTATATTGCCTACCATTTGTAGACGAACACAAAAGAAACAAATACCAAAGATAAAATGATTCAATGATTCAAAGCTGAAACAGGAAAAAAGCAACAAAACGCATCAATCATTTTGCACTTTCAAATATACATGCTAGAAGTTTTGTATTTAAAGATTTAAATTTTTCCTGTTTTAAAACCGTGTATGGAAGTTAATTTTTTTGCAATTAAATACAATTGTAACTTAATATAAATGCTTTGAAAATTTTAAACTCTTTTTCACTCAAAATATGTTTTCTGATTTTTACGTTTTATTTATTCGGTTTTAAATGTATCTCGGTTTTAAAACCGATTTTCAGAACAGACATGTATGTTCTGGGATACCAGTATTCCTTATATAATTGTACGGATTAAGAAATTACTAATTAATACAATGTAAAAATAATTTTTATCGATATTAAAATAAATCTCAAAATAACTTAATGTTTATGTATCTTTGTATCTTTAAAATCTGTTTAAAATGTTTTTATATTTAAAAATTTTACGCCTATTTACATATATGTACGTATGAACATTATATGATCCTTAATATTTCATGTCCTCTTTGAAGAACTTACTAAAACCCTCATCGGAAAAGAAAATGCAAAATCAAATTTGATATGGTATTTTTGTATGATGTATTTAGGTGCGTATGTTTTTTTTTTTTTTTTTTAATGAAAGTAATTTATTTAAAACTCAATCAATGACTCAAACAAAATTATATGGCATTAAGTGAAAACGTTCAACAAACAAACGGATACTACATATTATACCCATACACTGCAGAACATTTCAAACAGCACAACAAATAAAAAGTAAATTTTATGCGGGTGAACTACTTAGAGCTTTTAAATTTGGCCAAGAGTGACATATCAATATGATAATTTAACAATCAATAAAACAAGATTTAAACGAGAATGTAAATGGTACGTGTTCTCTAACATACACACCCACACTCATACCTTTTTTTTATCTTATCACTTTATACATATGTACATAAATGTGTGTACATTAGGGGGGCTCGAAAATACGTTTTTCATTCTTATCGACTTTTAGATGTGTTGTAGTTAAAAGCCAAGTAGAAGTACGTAAATTATAATTTGTTAATTTTTTGGCTAAAAATTTAAGATGAAAGTATCCAATATTTGTCGTTGAGTGCAATCTATACCTACTGTCACTGTCTTCTAAAAAGATTCAGCAAAATGCACCAATAAATGAATGTTTCTTTAAGTCCATTTCCAATTTTTTATGATTTATTTTCAATTCTTTTTCTTACTTCTTAATATACAATGATATTTTTGTATTATATATATTTTTGGAAAGGTTTATTTGTATAGATTATGATTATGATGCTTTAGTTTACAAAAAACTAAAAAAAAAACAAATTGACGTTACAATACAACATAAGATTATCCAGGCGAATAAGGTATTTTCGACTTACCCTAATGCACATGTTAACGATGGTTGGTAACTTACCCAAATAAAAAAGTACGTACAAGAAACAAATAAATTTAAATAAATGGAAATGTATGTAGTTAAGAGTATTTAAGACTTTTAGATAAAATGTACATTTCAGTCGTGTATAGTATATTGAAGAAAGTCCGAGAATGCCTTTAAAGGCATAACATACATATGTAAAGTGAACCTTACTTTTAACTTGATACACATTCCGGAATTCTTAACGTTGGGAACATAGGGAACTTAAATATATAAAAAACTTTTTAAATATCACTAGTTGTAATGTAAAGACATGAATATACATACGAAGACTACTTTACCTATTTGTGTGTTTGGAGAAGATGTTGATATTGATATTGAAAATTAAGCTGAAGAAACATAGAAAGTGGTGGCTGTGAAAAATTAAAAAAATCTTGTTATCTAAATTTCATAAAACGAATAAAGCGAATAATTCTTTAACTGTAAAAATTCGAATTTTGTTTTATAAACCTTCTTTATAATAAAATGTTGGCTACACAACATAATATAAGTCATCAGATTTTTGTTCACATCAGGATCATGACCAGCAATTTTGGAAATAATGATATCGACTTTAGTTCTACAACTTAAATAAATTCCCAAACAAGTTGCAACAAATTCAATGGAAAGTTGACTTTTGAACGTTTAAATGTAAGACCTTAATATCTTTATATGTTTTGTAAATAAGTATAATTGATTCAATAATAATCCTCCATCATGTACATTAAATTTGTTTTCTAAATAATCAGTTTTCGAGTAAAAATTTCGATTTTACCCGGTTAACCGATTATTAATTGGCTAACATAAAACCACAAATAATTACTAAAAAAGTTATAGCTGTTTAAAAAAATGAAATTTAAAAAATCGTTTTAAATCTGGGTTAGTAATAAGTATTAATAATAAGTACCAATTATCCTTAAAATATTTTAATGTGCACCGGATTTTGGCATAATACAAAAAGAAAGCTTTTATTTGACACTAATTTCCGTTTTAAACCGTTTTAAAATAAGAAATTTAATTTTTGTTTCGCAATATATATTTAATACATCAATATAATTTACTGCATTAAATTTACAAAATTTTGGCATCACGTCTTAAGTTAAAAATACAAAGAAAAAGAATATTAAATTTTGCAAAAATTTTAAAATTATCATAAAGAGTTTGCATTTTAAATTTTTTAATGCGCATTTGACCCGGAGGAGTTAATTATAATGGGATTAAATTTACGCGGTATTATAACAGTATATTCGTAAATAGCTATGAATGTCGCATTAAAAAATTTCACATTTTATTAAAATTTACGCCTATTCTCATCGCAACGTTTATTCATAGTAGAAACCTTGGTGTAAATTTTATCCAAATCGGAAGACATCGATTTGTAAAGTTGGGTTACTTGTCACGAAATTCCCCATATTCATATTACTACTTCTGTATATGCGAATGTGAACCTTCTTCATTGTCTGATATAAAAAGTACGTATACGGTCTGTTGCACAACATTTAAATTCATTTGCATTTATGTGTAGAAATGTTAGAGCACAAACAAAACATATTACACATGTAAATAACACCAATAAGTTTAAGGATTTGTATTCGAAACCCGGGTTTAAATATGCAATAAATTTTGCCTAAATAAAAAAGACAATATGATAAAATCTAAAAGATTTGTGTACGCGTTCATAATATGTATACGTTGTTATGTTTGTTACTCTACATACATATAATATATGGACACACATATAATAATATGTTTTCATAAAAAAGATATTTCGTAAAGTCTTGCTTATTTTATTAGCTTGTATGTACATATAAAATGTATGTACAATAAAATTAAACACAAGTTTTGCTTTTTAAGTTAAAAAAAATCGTACTGCATTTTACTACTTAATATGGTGATTAAAAGGATTATATAATTTGTGTTGCTTACAGGGAAACTCCAAAAACTTTTGTAACATTTTACCATTAAAACACATAATTATTTATTTGTCGCAATAATTTAAATGTTAAATATATCTTATAGCTTTTTATACTCAAATTTCAAAATATATATATATTGATTTATAGCACAATATGTACTTAGCTAATTTTCCATTTGTTTGAGTACTCATAGTAGATATTTAAGTTTGTATGAGTTTGTTTGCCTCTTATCATCATAGGTATTAAAAAGCATGTCAAAAGACAAAGTGCTTTTAATAAGTTGAGTCACTGGAAACAAAATTCCTCAATTCCTTTTTTGTCAAGAACTTTTTGTGTTGATGCCTTCTTCAAAACATTACACGCATCCACATACCCAATCACGAATAAAGTAAAAGTTTGGCGTATCAAATATTTTCACATTATTACAGTAACATGAGCTGGACTGATTTCAATCTGCTAAAAAATATTTATGTGTGTGTCTCTTTAGGGAAGTGAAAACATTTTATTTTCATAAATAAAAAAAAAACTTAAATAAAGTGGCAGACGGAATGCTACAAAATCTGATTATTTCGTTCTAAAAGTAAGCACCTAATAAATATTTTAATTACTTCAAATTATAACTTGATTTATTAGGGATGGTCACCTTTAAACACGAAAATGTATGTATTTCATTGTGTGTATCTCTTTTAATTCATGGTTTAGTTTTATAAAGTTTTTTCAACCGTAGTCTTAATAATTTGCTTTGACTGGTGGTTAAATAATATTTTTAACAAGTTAGCCTTTTTGCTTACTTTTTGTTTTTCATTTCCCTCGTTATATTGAATTTTTGTTCAAACAAATACTTACAATATAATCATAAACATTGAAAACCAGACGGGAACAGAAGGTGGTCAATAGTAGTATTGTTTAAGTAGATGTTTAATGACTTTATAAAGTTGAACACTAGTCGAACGACACGAACAACAACCATTTAAATCAAATTAAATATAAAATTATATCCACGTATTAACCGCACTCTTTCTTCTTACAAACAGTACGAATTTAATATTACCGCACAAAAATTGTGACAAAAACATAGAATTACCCGAAAGAGTAGTCTTCTCTATAAATACCACAAATGAAATGGCTATACAGGGATGGAAAAACTGTAAAATGAATAACTTAGTATTTTTCAAACAGAAAAAATTCATCAAAAATATACTTATTTAAAGTTTGAGTCATTTTACTAATGCTCAAATAACTTTTACAAAAACAACCGTCTTTGAAATTTGTTCTGTTTTACTAGATATTATTCTCCATGACAAACCAAAGAAAACATAAACATTATACATTTTTTTATATATTTTGAACTCATCTTTCAAAATTATGAGACACCTGTTTCGCACTTTTTTAAATTCAGTCCTTTTTGGGTGTAAAAGTGAGAGAACTATTTTTTTTGTACTTTTTTTAGTACATTAAGAAAACTTTTTCTATTTATTGATGTATTCTTATTAGATATATGTATGTACTTTTATATTCTTATTTTAACATAATATCTACTATTTTTTTTTTTTTTTTTTTTTGGAAAAAAAGTATCAAAAGGGGAAAAATGGGAAATTTAATTTTTTAAATTTTAAACTTTTATAAAATTTAAACACAAAATAAGTTATTGGTATATTATTTTGGAATTCGGGTACTAAGGCAACTATAGGATCAAATTCGGGTAAATTGTTTGGTTCTTTTTGAAAGCACATACATTTTCGTACTTTTTTATTTGAGTTCTGATTAGGCATCCAGGGTTGTTCTAAAAAATACAAATAAAAAAAATAATTACCATCTCTGCTTACGCATTCAAACCAAGTACAATACATTAGGCGGTCCCCTGAAAATAAATTTGCACTGAAAGGCAATTCTGCTTTTATCAGTTTAATTATAAACTTAATCAATAATTAAAAAAATATTATTTATTTAAAGAACTTTTTTCAAAAACAGATCTTCTAGGTGAAATATAACGTTTAAGGGAAGATCTAATACACATATATTTACATATATTACCCAAGCAATCAGCAGTTCTTGTTTTTGTTGTACTAAACGAATGTATGAAAACGTGCAAGTTGTGTGCGAGATGAATGAAAAAAAAATCTGTATGAGTGAATGAATAGAGTACTTTGCAGCACTTAATTCAGGTAATGGTCGTTTATAAAGAAAATATTTACACAAAATGTCAATAAATGTCATTATTGTGGACGTTGTTTATTTTTTAAGAACCTACTCTTTACTCTCGCGCTTCAAAGTAATGGACGACACAGCATTTCATTCATACTTTCGTATATATGTATATGTATCTAAAAGTCAGAATGTAATTATTTTCCCTGTAATATTTGGTAGCTAAAGTGACAAACCAAAATGAGTATATGAATTTACGTTGTTATTTCTTTACTTTCTCATCATTTTCATCTTATTATTTAGTTAAAAACGACAGGTACAAATTATGTCATGACAAGTTATTAAAAAGGCAAAAAACAAATACGAGCTAAAAACTTTTTTCGTAGTTTTGAAATTCTATTATTATTGAGAAAAAGTTGCAGAAAACATCAACATCATGTACTAACGAGACATTGAAAAGATAAAGTTTTTTTCTTTCTTAATTTTCCACACATTTCTTGTTTGTAGAAAAAGTAAAAAGAAAATCTCAAGTTTTTAATAAAACAAAAGGGTGGCGGTGCGAGTTCAAAGAATGGTTATATGAATATCTGTACATATGTATGTATGTATTATGTCTATATATAGTAAATGTATGAGAATGTTTGTTTATATATGTATAGTAAATGTATGAGAATGTTTGGCTGTGTATGTAGTAATTTATAGTAGTGGTAGTAAACATATAATTTAAAATATTTTTCCTACCAAAAAAATGGAAAAAGGAAATAAATTAGAATTTTCAGCTCTATTGACTTTTTACAATGTCATCTACAACTAATATTAAACAACAAACCACTACAACTATTCTCCAACACAATGAATACACTCAGATAAAATAATTGTTAAAAATTAAAATTTTCATATATATGTATATATGTTCTAATATGTTTTGAGTTTATCCTAATCCCACATTAACGTATATTAATCGATTTAGCTATGTCTATATAATCAAACTACAAGTTGCAATTTTAAATATATAATTCAATTGTTCCATAGACGAAGCCTATTGAAAATGGTTAAGATCTGTCCCATATTTAAATTATTCGAAATAATTTCTACAAAGAGTCCTACACCATCAACAAAAAAAGCTCATATTTGTCATTCCGTTCGAAATATTCGTCTAAGACCCATAAAAGTGTCCTTTTTAGTCTGTGTATAAGAAGCATCAATAGCGGCGAAATTCGTCAAAAACATGTTTGTAAGACCCTAAATCTCTTTGTCAAATTTTAAAAGTATCGCCCTATAATTGACCCTAATCACCATATAAGGGTTCCTTCAGAGAATGACTTTAACGCTCACAACTGCTTAAAAGAGACATCTATAGCGGTGAAATCCGGCATAAAAATATGATAGATGATAATTACGCAATTATGTTTCATACAAGCAAATATCTTTCTAACATATCTTTAGAGGAGCGATTCATAATTGACCCTAACCCCCATATAAGGTTCCTTCAGAAAATTACTTTAACGCTCACTGGCTTAAAAATACGATTATAGCTTTAAAGTCCAACATACCTTAAAGGACAAAATCTCTCTAATAAATTTTATGAAGATCGGTCCGTTATTGACCCTACCCCCATATAAAAATGACTTTAACGCTCATTACTGTATTAAAAACACAAGTACAACAATGAAATTCCACACAGGCCAAAATCTCTCGCCTAGCTTATACACATTTTAGTTGAGCCATAAGTTTTCCTTAAGCAATAAATTTTAGTCCTTCCATATCGTAAAAAACGAGTATAACGATGAAATTCGACATACTTAAGTAAGTTTTTTATAAGACAATTCATATAAGATTTCCTTAAAAAAATACTTTAACGCTAACTTTCTTAAAAATACGTCCCGAAGAACGGCCTTTTTAAGAATTTCATGTAGGAATACCTCTCAATCGATGCGTATTAATGTACTTAAAACGAATAAATTAAAAAATTTATTCGAATGGTCTTCTATATTTTCCAACAGAGTGATTTGATATTAAACAAGATTTTTCTTATTTCTTACAAAATTTTTTTTCTTTTTTTTTGATTTCCCTACTAATTAAATTTTTCGAGAGTATTATTCTACTCATTGTTTGAATTTTGAACAAATTATTTAAGACAAATTGGTTTTTGTTGTTATTTAATATTATTTTGTTGTTGTTGCCACTGATGATGCTGTTGCTGATATCGGTATAGAAAACATACACACGCTTCTAAATAAATTAAATTACTTTCGTATAAAAGCATTTCAAAAATAATTCAAGAGAAGGTAATGTTATTAAAAAAAATTAGAAAATTATTTTAAACATTTAACAGACTTTCAATGGTTTAAAATTACAACAAACAAGAACTAAAATTTTATTTTTTTCGGGTTTTATACTTAATGCCATAAGTTTAACCCTTAAATTATGCACAAGATACTTGTTTATCTCATAAAAAGTCACTTTTGAACTGGGTGTGCGACATGTATTAGTATAACATAATTTTTAGAATACGCAGATAATGATATATCAACAAACAGTATTCAATACATTCTTGTTCTCAAATGCGCTTGGTTTACTTGAAATAATTTAATAATGGATCACATACATATGTACATATTTACACTTTGTAATTCAGAGAATATATAATGATTTATTTATTTTTCCATAGAAATCTACAATGTCATCAATCCTTACCTAATTATTTTGCTAAAAACTATTTTACCCTAAGGTTTTTAGGAGAAAAATAAAACCCTAAAGAAATTGTAGTTTTTTGGATGTAATATGCATTGTACGAACTTTAACTCAATTCAGGCGATTTAAAAAAAAAAAAAACATTTTTTTATTACTTTTAATAATTTGTCGTAATTTAAAATAATCCTTATTATTATCGTACTTATAATTTTTTATGATCGTAATCAATTAAAATCAGAAATTACATATTTACATACTAAAAAATTGTACAATCATTAAAATGTAGTATTTTCGTTGGCAAGATTATTAATGGGTTAATTCGAAAAAGCAGATAATTTAAAATTATTTGATTAATTGAATACTCAATATTTTTATATTGATTTTGGCAATTTTTACAAATTTGTTTGAACATTTGTTCTCTCTGTAAAATCATAAATAAAAATCGTACAAGAATTTTCCTTTTATAATATTAACACTTTGTAAAAAATATGACAATTATTTTAAAAGCTTAAAAAACTTATTCAATTATGAAAGGATATAACGATTAAAATTATCGTAAATTCCCCTTTTATAGGTTCTTACTTACTCTTTATATATATTATAGCAAATTCAAAAAGTATTTTTTGAAGAACGAAACGTTACCAAATAAAAACCATTTTATAGAGTGTCATTTACGGTTTTCGGACTTAATTCATGCTTAATTTCATATTTCTAGGGTCAATATTAAAGAAAACGCTCCCGAAGACAAAAAAAGAAAAACAAAAATTAAACAAGTAACTTTTTCAATATGCGTATAAGTTATTTTCGTCAGGGAACTTATATGGGGGATCAATTATGAACCGCTCCTTAAAAAATTTTACAAAGAGATTTAGTTTCCTATCAAACATGTTTATGGCGAATTTCACTGCTATATATGGTTATTTCAGTCAGTCTTGAGCGTTAAACTCATTTTATGTCCTTATGTGGGGGCTAGGATCAATATTGCCCATTTTTAATACCAAACAACCTGCATAAACTAAAAACATCTGTGAGTGTTTTCAACAGACAGACGGACATGGCTAGATTGTCTTAGAATCTATTGAGAACCCAGAATATACTTATATAGGGCTAAGACGAATATTTAGATGTGTTACAAACGGAATGACAAAAACAATATACCCACATCTTTTTTATGGTATATTCAGTAAATTCATATACACTAAACTTGCGTTAATGTTAGAAAATTTTGTGTACTTCGAACACGGTCATATGACGAGCTGCCAGTTATAAAGCAACTATATACATAATTTCGTATATGAGTGAGTATGTGACAAATTTAAATTTTAACAACATCCCAATATAAAAAATTGGTATAAACAAATGTTGGAAAACTTAACACAAACATGACAAAAAACCAAATAACTTTTATAATTTTTTCATCATTTTACTTTTACTTTTGAACTTAAAAAAAAGTATTTAGATCTACAAATAAACCCAAAATGTTGAAAATGTCATTTAGACAACAGCAACAGAAGCTATGTTTACCAGTAATAACAACAAACAACATCAACATGAATAAAATAAACACAAAAACAAATATTCAAGAGTCAAAGATGAAAGAAAAGCAACCACATTGGGCCGCATACAAATTGAATTGCTAACCTCGTATTCATTATATAGATAAAATTGTATGTGATGTGGATTTGAATTATAACCAAAACCAACCAAAAACTATTCGAAATGGTGACAGCTTTGTCACATCAATCCTAATGTCAAGCAGACAAAACTACTTCACAATCTGTTTTTCTACCGTTTTGTACACAAAGAAACCCGACAAAGAGAAGTGAAAAGAAAAGGATCCCTTTGTAATAAAGTCATTGACGTTGAAAATAAATGTTGTCTTTAGGATACACAATGACCGACTTTGAAAAAAGGAAAATAATGCAAAATCGACAAAGACCGAAACATCAACAAAAACCACAAATTGGCACACAATAAGTACAGTTAATCCCCGGTCAAAACTTGTCGAAAATTCAATTAATAATTTTCAATTGTCAACTAAACGGGTTGTTTTTCAGTTTTAGTTTTCTTAAATTTTTTCTCATTTAAGAATTTCTTAAAAATAAGTTCTGCAGAATATATTAATTAATACATTTATACAGACATTCCAACAGTCCATCAACTAACATACCTTAATTTACCAAAATATGGAAACGACATTAGTATTATAAAATTAAAAACACTAATTCAAAAATTATGTTCAATCCACTTTACTTGTTTTAATTATAATGTGTTTGTGAAGAATTTCGCAAACTTACAACAATGAATGTTTGTATGTATATACAGTGTTAGAAAAATAATAAGAACGATAAGTACCATATAATAATTTAAAGTTTGTTGGTATCAAACGTATAGAAGCATCTTAATTTTTATCATAAGCCTCCGAATAAGCTGTGAATCCAATTTTTTCAAAACTAAATTAACAGTTAAATATCCATTTATTGGAATAAAATTGGAAGGATATAGGCTATTTAAATCCCAAATTTGTTTTAGTTTTGTAAATATCAATGATTAAAAATTCTTTGATTTGTATTGGGTTCAACATTCAATACTGTTAAAGAAATTGTGATTTCTATTCTTTAATAAATCAGCAGAAAATTATTTTTTAATTTTAATTAAATAACTTATCTTAGAATTTAGACTTATTAGCACAGCATCTGTTTATGCAGAATTTCAAATAGGTTTAGATGTTGCAATTATAATTTTAATTAAAAGGACTTAATCTACTAAGTACGTGGACTACACCCGCCATTAAAATCAAAATACAAAATACAGATTACTTTGTTTTATTTTAAAGTTATTTTAATAAAGCTATCCAATAAATGTATTAATGGAAGGACGGACGAAATTGAATCGATCCAAAAAGTGATTTTAATTTAATATGTTCAACAACAGAGAATTCGTTATTTACGATATTTAATATAATATTACGATGTTGTTAAGACTTAAATCCATATAATTTGATGCACATAGGACTTTTGTTGGAGCATTTGATATATGGAAATCACATAGGTACGTTTGCTAAATTCTAAACCAATTAAGGTATCGAAAAATACTTCTGTACACATGAGTATAATCAGTAGAGGTACAATTTCAATAATAAAAAAACAATGGCAAAAAAGTGGTTGTGGAACATGATATCTTCTTAAAAACTATATAAGTAGCATTAAAAAGTGAAATTTAAAAATAATTGTAACTTGTGCCCTTTTTGAAATAACTGTGTTAGTTGTGAAACTATGAATAAATTGATGCTATTAATTTATTGTACAATTTCTAAAGCACCTATGACAAAGGTAAAACAAAATATGACTAATAACTTTGAAGAACCGTGGAGGAAAATGTCAACAACCGTGGCTCTATTGGACATTTCAGAACCATTAAATACACTCGTACAATATGTATATGTCTTGGAAATTAATAATAAATATCCAGTCATTAATTCAGACATGCAAGACACACATATAATAAACACAACACAACTATATACTATGTCACAAAAATTTTAATTTGGAACAGTTTTCTAAATTGTCACATGAATCATGCGAATATAATTAGAAACTATACTAAAATATAATGGTATTTCGAAGTTCAAAAGTCTTGTTGAATATCACATTTCGCTACAGACACTTGTATCTATAAGGAAAAATTATTTTAAAAATCACCTAAAATGTTAAAGGGGAAGAACAACAAGTAAAATTATAACACACACTCGTAAACGGTAAACACCTCACCTGGTTTATGCAGACAGACACGTTTTGCAAAGTAGTCTTTATAGACGAGACACAAACCACAATGAACGGTGTTACCAACACCATTCCACCCACTCAAAAATGGTTAGCTGGCTATAATTCCAACGATAAAAGCCTTAAAAAATATATATAAAATTCCGACACCTTTTGGTGAATTCTAGTTTAAATTTTTTACAAACAGAGAGATATACAGATGTAGGGATAGATAAACCCAAAAAGGGCATTAATTTTTTCGCAACCTGATAATAAATTATAAATCTATTTGTATTCGGTAAATTGTAATTGAACTAAATTAATGGTCGAGAACATTATTACGTTCATTTTAAGGATAATTAATTTTTGTTTTATTCATCATTCGCCTTAGACGTCATGAAAAGCAAATGATGACAAGCTAAATAAAATAGTATATATACTATTTATGTATAGGTATACATCAGAGCTGTAAATGAATCATTCATTTTTAAATTAATTCGTGAATTATTTGTAAATTGAATTAGCAAGTTTTGAATTAATTCTTTTTATTTAAAAAATGAATTGAATGAAATTTGAGTCAATTTAAATTAATTTGGTAAAAATTAATTTCCAATTCAAATGAATTGCAATTCGTTTCTAATTCCAATTCATTTTCGAAAAATCGGTTCTTCTTTAAGAAATATACTTCAAAACCATGTTTTCTTTGATCCAGGACAGGACTTTTACATTTTCGTACAGAATATTATCATTTTGGTTGCAGCAATTTTCATTTTATATTCTCCCTAGATCTGCTTTTGAATTTGATCGATTGCAACTCATTTTTTATTTCATTAATTTTCAAAATAATTCAAAATAAATTCAGTTTAAATGAATTGCAAATGAATTTGAATTGAAAACGAAGTCCAACTTATAAATTTTTCTTTCTCAAATTCATTTTAGTTTATTCAAATTTCATTGAATTCTCATTTTTGTAAAAGGAATTATTTCAAAATCAATCCAAATAGTACACGAATTAAAATCAGAATTGATTGATTCATTTACAGCTCTGATATACATATTTTAGAGTCAAAGTTTTGTAAAAAATATCTATCATACATAATTATTTCTGCCTCCACAGTCAACTTATTATGTTATCAGAGTTGAAATGTCGTGTTTCACCTTTTTATGAATAAATTTATGTGGATAGTTCTGTGATCATTTCCAGAACGAGAAGAGATGAAACAAAAATATCCAAAAGATCAAAAATATCATCAAAAATCGATTTCCTGATAATAAAAGGCTATTTATTGTGTCAATATGGTGGAAAAACTTCTTGCATCTAAAGCAATTTATAAAATGCTCTAATTAGTTATGTTATTGTTATCAATAACATTCTCATGACTTATGAAAATATTCTCCTAATGTACGTGCATATATAGATACATTAAAAATGACTACATACCGTATCCCAAACAACTCACGTGTAAAAACCATTTAAATTAACATTAAGTTAAGAATCATATTAACAACATATTGAAATTGGATTATTTGTTGTCTATAAATAAAAAAAGAAAAATCCATATTTACATTGTAAAAGATTTTCCACTTTCACAACAAGAGCTAGATATGACAGGGATATCTTTTTGCTAAAAGAAAATGATAAACAGCAAGTAAATGTAGAAAAGATAGAAGACATAAACATAAACATAAACATACATATGTAAATCATAATTTTCATTTTGAATAAATAAGAGAGTTATACATATGTATTCAAACGACATCACCATAAGAACCATCAACACCACTGACGCCATCGTCATCATCATCATTTTTACATTAATTTAAATATGAGACATTTGAGACCAACAGTTTTTTTTTAATATGCAAAAGACATGAACAAACAAATCAAGATTATCCATGACTAAGCTAACGGAAATTGGTCAGGATATCTACTATATTGTTGTAAATGTTTATACATAGTACATACATACTTGTACATACAAATATAAGCATTAATACATTAACATGTACAATAGCGGCAGAGCTTCTGAACAATCAATTTTACTCTGATTATTTTTTAATTAAATTCTCTTATGCCAAGTATTTTGATAACATGTTCATTTATTTAACAAATCTAATTGAATTGAAATAATAGGTGTAAATAGAAAATATCAAATGTTTGCTAAACAACCAAATTGTTATAATTAAATTTATTCTAAAAACAATTCATTCTTTAAAGTTTAATGAAAACGATGGCCCAAGAGTTTAGCGAACACTACATAAAATGAAAATGAAGAAATGAATGAGGAACAAAAATACTAAAGAAAACACGAGGAATCATAATAAAATGTTTGTTTTGTTTTCTTTACAACATTTAACGAGTATAGAGAGAGACAGAGAACAAAACGGAAAAGAAAATTAATAGAAATTTATTCCATTTCATGCTTAAAGAAGGCGATAATGAAATTTTAGATACACTCTCTATAACTCGGTAAATTTTTTTTAATTTATTTTAAACACAATAATCTTTTCTTAAACATCAAATACAAATAACACAAACATATTCTTAAATGCTCTTTCATCTCCTCGTCTCTCCTATCCAAATAACAACGGAAATATCCATTACTTATAAACGTGGCTATACATTGTTAAAATAAAAACAAATTTTCTTTCTTAAGATGATGCTGACAAATTATCTTGAAGACAATAAATTTAGAAAAAAAATGTAAGAGTTCTAAATTTGTGCCGAATATTATATACCCTGATGTGATAAAAAAACAGTCAGTTCCAAAAGATCATCTTTTATAGGTTATCACTTGCAATCACAGTTATCACAATTTTATATAAATTTTATACAGTACATTTTGAAGATTGAAAAACTTTGAAAAAGTCCTCTTTTATAAGTTCTCGCATAATCCGGGCTTTACATATCTAAATTCATGTCTCTAGATTCAATATTACGTGAAATTGAAAAATTAACTTTTTAAAAAGGAAAGAGTACCAAAAGGTTCCTTTTTATGGGTTCTCACATACCTAGCTTCATGTCTCTGGGTTCAGTGTTATAGAAAAAATGCCCTTTTATGAGTTCTCGCCTAATCCGGGCTCTACATACTTAATTTCATGTTTCTAGGTTCAATATTCTAGAATATACAAAAAGTACCTTTTGAAAAACAAAAAAAACGACTTTTTTTATGGTTTCTTTCTTAACACGGGCTCTTTATACTTAATTTTATGTTTACATATTCAATATTATAGAAAATTCAAAAAGTGCCTTTTGAAAAACGCAAAAGTAACAAAATATCCCCTTTTATGGATCCTAACTTAAGCCAGGCTCCACATACTTAATTTCATGTTTCTAGCCAATAACAACACATTAGTGCTGCTCTCGCTCTGCTACTCTTGCTCTGCTTTGCTTTCATAAACAAGTAAATAATGTTATATATAAAAAAGATTTGAAGAGTTATTAAATTTCAATCTACAGTTCAAGTAAATTTCAATCTCTTACATGTACTGTCAATTGTTGGACGACTTATTTGCAGTGAACAAGTTCAGAACAAAAAAGCTAATTATTTAATGTGATTTTCCATTAAAAAAATAATATACTACGATTTCTTGTAAACTTGTTTACAGCTAATAATTTTTATAAATTAAAATTTTAATGACACTGATATTAACACGTTTATGAACATGTAAATACTTAGAAAGATTATTTTAATGACATGATCATTATATATTTATCATCTATATTAAGGAAACTATTACAGGAAGTTAATTAATTACATTCTTGATTTTAATTTAACCACTTCCTTGAGATTTTGCTATTTGAGCTAAAATGTGTGTATGTAAGACACTTCCAAGGCATTCACATGAACTTTTATAAATTTTATAAAGAAATATACAAAGTTTTTCAATCTGGAATAGAAAACTTAGATTTGACAAAATATCTTTCAAATGTCGAGAATGTGTGTATTCACAAACAACTACACACTTGAATTGTGACTATACGTATCTGTATATTCACATATACATATAAATGCATGTATGTATGTATGTATGTATGTATGTATGTATGTATGTATTAATTGCAAAATAAAGTTAAATATTAACTTTATATATTTAATACACAAGTAAAACATATATAAATTTATATATATCCTGATAACAGGACTCTAACTAAAGAATAAGTTTATATTAAATATTTTTTTTTACTGTTGGCTTGTTAGCTTGTATTTTAACATTTCTCTCAATTTACACAACATACTTGAAAGAAAACTTTAAAAGTTTCCGCCTTTATTATTTGATTTATTGCCAAACGTTGTTTCAAAAGTCACAAATGTGTTTACAACCCGAAACTCTTTCATTCACCCAACCCACAAAGATCTAATTGACGTTCCAAAAAAACGAAAAGATATGCACCGTATATAATCTAGAGTCCAAGCACACGATAGAGTCCAAAGTCCAAACTAACGATACCGAGTTAAACTTGTGTCAAGCCTGAGATATTTGATTATTTTTCTTTGGTTTAATCAATATATTCTATAAAAGGAGATTGATTTTTTTTAAATAACGAATTCAGGATTTGTGAAAACCAGTACCGTTTACCATTAAAAATCAAAGACGGAAGTTTTATTAATACAAATTTTTTATTTAATTAAAAAAAAACATAAATTTCCTTTTAACGAAAATTGCATTAAAGGTTGAAGGTGTTACAAATTCGTTTCGAACTAAAATATTATATTACTCTAACTTGTTTTCATGTGAAAATGTGAATAAATGTGGTTTTATACTCAATCCACAAACACTTGAAATTTATTGATGTGTGTTTACTACAATATGTATTTGAAAAAAAGAGAATACGAAAAAATAAAATCGAACAAAATTGTAATACCCTGGATATTGTTCTTACAATTGAGAGCAAAAAAGTAGTAAAACAAAGTGAACATTAAAATATTTTCGTCAAAATCAGACGAGAAATCACAAAATCATATTTTTACGTATATTTGTGTTTTCTCTTATATTAGGATAGTATGATACTATTTACGTATCTAAATTGCGCAATTATAAGTTTTCTTTCTGTCCATTTAATAGACAATAACAAAAAAATTGTTAGCGTATAGTTATATTACTACTAACATATTGCCCACTAATGTTTATATCGGTTTTGTTTATAAAGATTTTGGATGGGGTTGAGCTCTATTTATGTTGAGTTATTATTTGAAGGCATATTGCAAAAAAAATATAGAGAAAACTCAACCGTTCAAAAGTTTTTCTATATATTGTCAACGGTTTTGTAACCCGGGGATAGTGATTGAGGATGAAAAGAGTGGTGTTAACTTGTGATAACATTTTCGAGATGAAAGCAATTGAATGTTGTGAGTATATTCCTAAATAAAATTAATGGATGTTAAAAAGGTGGTGTCACTTCAATACTGAAGACACTTCCATTAACTCACATCTAAACATATATATAAATACGTTGAATATATGTGTATAGGGTTGTATACATGTGTACATTTTGTGTTTTACATGCGATAGTACATAGTACAATCTTTGAGTTTTAACAAATACATATGAACATATGTTTGTATGTATGTATGTATGTATTTATTTATGTATGTATGTATGTATGTATGTATGTATGTATGTATGTATGTATGTATGTATTTATGTATGTATGTATGTATGTATGTATGTATGTATGTATGTATGTATGACTGAAGTTCTTAACTTATTAAGTATTTTATAATAAAGTGTTGTGCCTTAACTAGTTATAAGTATAATAACAATGACATCAATGAAGAAGTGAATAACTACACAAAAGTATTACTTAATATAGTCTTAAAGAAGTAATCTATTTTCTTCTTGAGTACCGATATTGGTACTGTGGTATTGTTAATAGAAACAAAAATAATTGTTAATTGTCTACCCTATCCCTCTGAAAACTCTAATTTTTACTTGTTAACAGTGTTACAAGGTTAGTATTTTTAAGTCCAAATTTAGCATTTTTATTTAGCCTAAAAAATACGTTTTAGCTTCTGGGCTTTTAGCCTTTATCCCGTTTTCAAATTTGTACTAGCTTTTAACAGTTCACATAAGAACTGATGAGCTAGGTAGAACGGAATATTCTCTACATATCTCCAAAGACGCTTTAGTAGCTATTCCGTTAGGTTCCATCAAATATAGTATTTTTTCTTCAAAAGGCTGAAAATAGATGGAATAACCCAGACACATGTAAAGAGCGCAAATTAACGTGGGATTATTTCAATGAAAAACGCACTAGTCGAAACATAAACCGAAATATGCGAAATGGTACGAGACAATTATAAGCGAACACTGGATGCAAATATGATATGCAAGTCGGCTTGGTAAATACTAGGGGAAATTTTGAAATAGTCTTATATTTAATCTGCGAATATCATGTTATGGCAAGAAAAACTAGTGCCTTTTAAATTACTTCATATCCAACCTTGGTGACAATCCTATTAACTACCAATTTTTAAGATAAAAATATTTTATATCTTTATAAATTAAAGAGCAAGCACTGGCAGCACTATTGCCTCAAATTGCTGTCAGTTGTATTTGTGTCCTTTTGTATTTAAAACAAGAATTTGTGTATATATGTACATATAATTGTGTGTGTGTGTCTGTTTTTATGTATGTTTGTCTGTAGACATTTAATTTGATAGAACTAATTGTAAAGATTTTACATTGTTGGTTGCGAAAGGCAACATCGACTTGTCTTTCGAAATGTTGCAAAAGCAACGAAGGCGGGAAAAACGGCTGACGAAGCAAAATTCATTTAATTTTTTAATTAATTTCAAAGTTAATGTTAAAGAACGGTTAATTAAATTTTCGCTTTTTATATTTTTTTCATACATACGTTTGTTTTACGGAATTGTGTTTTTTTAAGAAATCCTTTTTATATTTCATAAAATATTGTTTTCTATGGAGTAAAATAAAATTTTACAGAAGATGTCTAATGCAATATTAATAATGAATGAATAAAAATTATAAAGATGTTTTATCATTATTTTTAGCAATTAAAACTTTATTAACAATCAAGAACTTAAATTTAAACCATTTTAGCCTTTTGTTTAAAAGACGGATAAGCGAAATTTCACAAAATAAAATAAAAAAGTTGAAGTATTAGGAAGTGCGTCAAAGATATAACTGAGATGTTAAACAATTTTTTTTTACTTTCTATTATCTGTCTGTGAAAAACATCATCAATAATTGTTGACGATCTCTTAAGAAATTCAAAATGTTTTGTTATTTATATTAATTTAAAAATATTTATTTCTTTTTCTCTTTACATTTTCCATTGTGAATACTCTATGGATATTTAGCCATTCTAAGTACACTGTGCAAGGAGTTTCTGCAGTTCAATGTCTCTGCCATTTTATATATGATGAATAACGAACAATTTGGTCATAGCACAGCGTCGGCACAATATTTTTTACAGCTTGCTGGTTATTTGGGTATACCGGTGATATCATGGAATGCGGATAATTCGGGTCTGGAGAGGCGTGCTTCACAATCGACACTTCAACTTCAGTTAGCTCCAAGTATAGAACATCAAAGTGCAGCTATGTTGAGCATATTAGAACGTTACAAATGGCACCAGTTTTCGGTAGTCACCTCCCAGATAGCCGGTCATGATGATTTTGTTCAAGCTGTAAGGGAGCGTGTAGCTGAAATGCAAGATCATTTTAAATTTACCATCCTCAATTCAATTGTTGTAACGCGTACTAGTGACTTGATGGAACTTGTTAATAGCGAGGCAAGAGTAATGCTCCTCTATGCCACGCAAAGTGAAGCAATCACTATTCTTAGAGCTGCTGAAGATCTGAAGTTAACTGGAGAAAACTATGTGTGGGTTGTCAGTCAATCAGTCATTGAAAAGAAGGATGCTCATCCCCAATTCCCAGTGGGCATGCTGGGAGTGCATTTCGACACAAGCAGCGCAGCTTTGATGAATGAAATATCGAATGCCATTAAGATCTATGGCTACGGCGTTGAAGCCTATGTATCGGATCCAGCAAATCATGGAAAGAAATTAAACACTCAGTCATTGTCATGCGAAGACGAAGGCAGAGGTCGTTGGGATAACGGAGAATTGTAAGTACAAATAACAAATTTAAGTCGTTAACAGGATATAATAATTAATTATTTGCTTTCCGAAGGTTTTTTAAATATTTACGAAATGTTTCGATAGACGGAGACTTGAACAAACCAAACATTGAGTTTACGGCCGATGGTGATCTTAAGTCGGCAGAACTAAAAATTATGAATCTTCGTCCTGGTGCCAACAATAAAAATTTAGTATGGGAGGAGGTGAGTGTTGCATATTTTCCATATTGCTCAATAGATTTCAATAGAAAAAATATTTTCTTGTGTTGTTTTACAGATCGGTGTATGGAAGTCTTGGGAAACACAAAAACTTGATATTCGCGATATAGCATGGCCTGGAAATTCTCATGCTCCACCACAGGGTGTTCCGGAAAAGTTCCATTTAAAAATTACATTCCTCGAAGAAGCACCCTATATCAATCTCTCACCTGCGGACCCAGTTAGTGGCAAATGTCTTATGGATCGTGGTGTCCTATGTCGCGTGGCAGCTGATCACGAGATGGCTGACATCGATGTGGGGCAGGCTCATCGCAACGAATCTTTCTACCAGTGCTGTAGTGGTTTTTGCATTGATCTTTTAGAGAAATTTGCCGAGGAGCTAGGGTTCACATACGAACTAGTACGGGTTGAAGATGGTAAATGGGGTACACTTGAGAATGGTAAATGGAATGGTTTAATTGCCGAATTGGTAAATCGTAAAACCGATATGGTATTGACCTCACTAATGATCAATACAGAACGTGAAGCTGTGGTGGATTTTAGCGAACCTTTCATGGAGACGGGAATTGCCATTGTTGTGGCAAAACGTACCGGTATTATATCCCCCACTGCTTTCTTAGAACCTTTCGACACTGCTTCATGGATGTTGGTGGGCATTGTCGCTATACAAGCTGCCACCTTTATGATCTTTCTTTTTGAATGGCTTTCACCCAGTGGCTATGATATGAAACTCTATCTTCAGAATACTAACGTCACTCCATACCGATTCTCCTTGTTTCGAACTTATTGGCTGGTATGGGCAGTCCTCTTTCAAGCCGCTGTACACGTAGACTCACCAAGAGGTTTTACCTCCCGCTTCATGACCAATGTTTGGGCTCTGTTCGCCGTAGTCTTTCTTGCCATATATACTGCCAACTTGGCTGCCTTCATGATAACGAGGTACACTTTCACTAGAATACATCGCATTTGACAGCCAGTTATTAACATGTTTCTTTTATTTAAGGGAGGAATTTCATGAATTCAGTGGTTTAAATGATAGCCGTTTGGTTCACCCATACTCGCACAAGCCATCATTTAAATTTGGCACGATTCCTTACAGTCACACAGACTCCACAATCAATAAATACTACAAGGAAATGCATTACTATATGAGACAGTAGGTCATCAGATTTTATTTCTTTCTAAACATTTATAATCCTTATATTTCTGCATGACCAAATAAATCAACAACAATAACAACATATAAATAAAAACTAAATAAAATTGTCCTTTTTCTCTTCTTTGTCTCGTTTCTTATTTTGCCGGATCATCATTATTTTCTTTAGATATAACAAATCTAGTGTGGCAGATGGCGTTGCGGCTGTTTTGAACGGTAATTTGGATTCATTTATTTATGATGGCACGGTTTTGGATTATCTAGTGGCACAAGATGAAGACTGTCGTTTGATGACTGTTGGTAGCTGGTACGCCATGACAGGTAACGAGTCAGCAATTTTTATGAATTAAATAAACTATGTAAATGTTTTGTTTGCTAATGTTATTTATAGGCTATGGATTGGCTTTTAGCCGTAATTCCAAATACGTCCAAATGTTTAATAAACGTCTGCTAGAATTTCGTGCTAACGGAGATTTAGAACGCTTACGTCGCTACTGGATGACTGGTACATGCAGGCCTGGCAAACAAGAGCACAAGTCGTCTGACCCTCTTGCCTTGGAACAGTTTTTGTCAGCATTTTTACTATTAATGGCTGGCATTTTATTAGCGGCACTGTTGCTCCTGCTAGAACACGTCTACTTTAAATATATACGTAAACGTATTGCGAAAAAAGACGGAGGTCACTGTTGTGCTCTTATATCACTATCTATGGGAAAATCATTGACTTTTCGTGGTGCTGTCTATGAGGCTACCGAAATACTTAAAAAACATCGATGTAACGACCCCATTTGTGACACGCACTTATGGAAAGTTAAACACGAACTTGACATGACTCGTTTGAGAGTTCGCCAACTCGAGAAGACGATGGATAAACATGGTATAAAAGCTCCTCAATTAAGGTGAATATTACTTTACGTTAACACTTGCCATAAAATAATGTATATTAATTTATTCAGACTTGCGTCATCATCAGATTTATTAAATCATCATCATCTCAAAGAACGACCTCCTTTGATGGGAAATTTAAGTTTAGCAGCAAGCGCACAAGATTTATACAGGTGGTAAGTTTTTCGTTTTCTAGTCCCTTCACGCATGCTATCATGAACCAACCCATCCTAACCAATCAATCCATAATCTTACACTGTATTTTAAAACCTAGCATGTTTGCTTTTAAACCAACGAACACACCACCTTCTTTGACAACTTTATAAAAAATAATATAGCCCCTTTTCCTCCATTAACGTGAAATCCTAATAACTTAAAAACTAATTAGAAAATGTCACAAAAACCAAACATATCTAATGTAAACGTCTCTTCCTTAAATTTATTATTTTTACTTCCATACACATCTCATTATATAGTACATACTTATGTATATTTATGTTTGAACATATGTATGTACGATTGAATGTAATAACAGGAATATGTACATTAGGGTGTCCCGGTGACAACTTTTTGTTGTGGGATATCTCTCAAAAGTTCTACAAAATTTTCTGAAATATTTCAAAAAGTTTGTCCAAACCGCGAAATTTTCGGCCGAACATTTTGGGACCACCCTAATGCATTTGGCTGTCTACCAATATTTATATTGAATTCATGCATACATACTTATGGATACGATATGAAAAATATACGTTTGTCTGTTTCACTTATACAATTCCAATTTTATTACCATGTTTTCATAAAATAAACAATGTAAATATTTCCTAATGTGCACCACTGTTTTATATATTATGTTATTCCTTCGTACACCCAGCGAAATAAGAATGTATAACCCTTGTAAAATTTTATTATATTAAGTATGGCGCTATTTTTTGTCTTATTATTATACATAATATACTTTATTATTTAAAATTTTATTAGAACTAATTAGTCCATTACTTTAAAAAATATTAATTTCAATGTAAACAAAATAGTGCAAAAGTATTTGATAAGAGTTATTCATATATTTTGGTTCATACCCTGAAATGTGTAGGGTAGATGGGGGATCATATGCCATAGGGGTACATCTGCCAATAGCGAATATCTTGAAAACCGAGTAATCGATTTTATCGCATTATCAAATTTTGTTTTCGTTTATCGATTATCTATCATCCCTGAAAATTTCAAACATTAACTTTGCATATGATGGGGGGCAGACATGATTAATTGTTTTTCAAAGGGCTGTAAAAATATTTCACTGTTTTTTGCTAACCTTTTTAGTTTTTGTGGTAGAAAAAATATATTGGTCAGTATTAGATCGTCAATGAACAATAAGACATAATAATATTTTCGATAATATAATTTGAAGCCCGAAAAAATTTAAACTAAACCCCAGAACTGCCCGTGGGGCACATTCGCCAAATTTAGTTAAAATGTAGAAAAAATCAGTAATAATTTGTATTAATTTTTTTGTTAAGTTTTGTGAAATAAACAATAAAATAAGTTTTTATTTTTGTAATATTTTCTTTTATTTTACTAATGACAAATCTGCCCATCACCTGGGCGGTATGCCGTCCATCAGTGCGCAAAAGTTAAAAAATATGTACATGAGGATGACTTAGGAAAGATTGAAAGGAATAAAACTTAAGCCAACATATCTAAGTATCCGAACCAAGAAAAAAATTATGAATATGTATTGTGGTTTAATTTGAGTTGGCATATTGTCCCCCTTCTACCCTATTTCTTACCTTAATTTAATAAGTCGATACAGCAACATATTTATATTTACATACAGTCTTAGTCGTATCTATTTAGACATACTGAAAATTTAAGAATGCTTCGAATTAAAAGCAAATTTTGATACTTTATTTGTAATTTTGCAATAAAAAGGCATTCCTGTGCTATTTGAAAGAGAAGCAGGGGCTCTTGGTAAAAATCCTAAAAGAAGTCAACAATCTGTTCTTTTTTCCTAAAAACAGATATTCACACAAAATTCCTCCTAAAACTTAAGGAAAAAAATAATGGAAATTCTTGTCGAAGCACACGTTTAGATTATGATGAAATTGGGTAAATGTGCATTTTAATGGGGAAAATTAAGTTGAACATGATAAAGAATAGTTTATGAAAAATTAGTTAATTGATACGAATACTTAAAAAATAGGGACAAAATTGATCAAAGTAGATGAACACCAGTTCCAAAACCATTTTAAATTATTGCCAAGCTGGAAAACTTCCTTAAGAGTCATATATTCGAAAATAAATGCCAAAAAATTTAATATGGGGACCTACGTCGTGAATAAATAATTAAGATGTATTAAAAAATATAAAGCAAATGTCCATAAGGTTCAAAAGTACAGGAAAATGTATAATGGATCTACGAGTCATCTTTTAAATTTAATTATTATTTGAAAAAATCTTTCCAGAGGATCTAGGCACAAAGCAGTACAACGGCTTAATTGTTTCGCCTGAGAGATTAGTTTTTAATTGTATTTTAATTCACTCAACTATATTTTAATTCTCTTAACTATATTTTAATTCTCTCAACTATTAAAATGGTCTTGGGACTAAGTTTTTAGAGATATTTCTAAGAATTAAAGAAATGTATAAATACTTTTGAAAAGAAAATAATTTTTATAAATAATTTTGAAAACTGAGGTTGTTGACTTCGATTAGCATTTTTACCAGAAGCCAATATTCTTTAAACAAGCTTTCACTAGCACAATCGATACACTGTAAGGAATAGTAGAGGAATTATTTTATGTTGCAAAATTTGCTTTTAATTCGAAGCATGCTTAAATTTTCAGAAGGTCTTAATAAATATGACTATGGCTGTATATTTTTTTTAATTATACAATTTGGTTAAAAAAATTATATATTGACCTTCAACTTAGTTATCACTGAAACTTATGTAAATCAGTAATTGACATTATACTTATTACGTTGGGTGCTCCTATATATTTCCTTAAAATATTTAGACATATACACATTAGGGTGTCCCGTGGACCACCTCTAAAACGATGCGTTTTAATGTACTTAACACGAGAAAATTAATACTTTTTTTGAAAAGATCCTCAGTTCCCTACCGGCGATTAAAAATCTTAATCTCAGTATAACATGTTCAAACAAAATTTTCTGCAATATTTTCGAATTGGGTTCAAAAATTCTGTAATTTTAAGCTTATCGCGGGAAAATGAATTAAAATTTTTGTTAGTGTATATCTGGTCGGCAAAACGAGTTTTATTGTATTTTAAGGGGCACATAAATTGCAAAAAATTCTGAAATTGACTAAACAAAACCAAACACCAAACTCTTTTGTTAATACTTTTCTATATAAGCTTAAAATTACGACACTTTTGGCATAACGATAAAAAGCGAAAATAATATTCCTCCCTAACCCCCTAAAAATTGTATTGTATACCAAAAATATTCTACACAAATTTTAAAATTATTTTTGCCATAATCATATATATATATATATATATATAATATATATATATATATATATAATAATATATATAATATATATATATATATATATATATATATATAATATAATATATATATATTATATATATATATATATATAATATATATATATATATATATATATATATATATATATATATATATATAATATATATATATATATATATATATATATATTATATTATATATATATATATATATATATAATTTCTTTTTTTTTCTTTTTCAAAAATTACATTTCATTTCAAATAAAATATTTTTTATTTTTCTCGTGTTAAGTACATTAATGATTGGTATTCCTACATGACATTAAAAAGGCTGTTCCTCAGGACACTCTAATACAGATGTATGTATATATGCTCGAATATATGTATACATATATACTTATGTCAATGTCTATTGTTTATTGTAGACAAAACATTGTGTACCTACCTATGTTTGTAAATTTTAAAATGTAGTGACAAAATGATTATTATAATAATGATGATTTACATTAAATTACCTTTATTTTGATTACGAATTTTGGCACACTCACAATCAAAAATTTACGCCAATTCACTTGTTTGTTGTTTTAAGCCAGCCCACCAAAAATATCCAAGCAAGTATCTGAATTAACTTTAGTTTTCGTCATTTATTTATTATTATATTATACATATTTATACACGCAGAGAAAAAACATAACCATGTCGAACATGGTTACTATAACTAAACTATGTTCACTGCAAGAATATATTGTTATCAAAAATTTATAATTGTTATTTTAATTATATTTAAACAATATTGTTGTTACTGTAATCATTTTCTTGTTTATTACAATTATAAATTTGAGTATGATTCACTGTTACTAACAAATATTTAAACTTACAAATAAACATTATATGTTATGTTGCTACAAAAACAAAACAACTTTAGGCACACACCTCACACATATTATTTTTTTGTGTGTGTTGTTAAAGGCGACAATAAAATTTGTAATTTCACTTTGTAGAGAATAATGTAGTTGTTTTTGTAAATCAAATTGAAATTTGTAAATTGTGTCGTGTAATTTAGATTTTTACTGTAATCTTACTGATTCAGTAATCAAAAATAAATTTGATTTCGATATATATTTTTAACGACATTTTTATCAAAGTGGATCATAATATAGTCATGTATAACAAACAATATTATGGTAAATAAAAAATATTGTTATAAAATATTTTAGCTTATTTTAATCATAATATGATATTTTAAAATGGTTACAATAATAACCATTATATGTTGCTCTTAGAACATGGTTATTACAACCATATTTTTTCTCTGGGTGTATGTATGTATTTTTATATAAATCTATAGATGTATCCAATTATATTATAAATATTTTCAATATAGGTTTTTTTGACTTTCAGACCTTTGCGACATTACTTGATTAATAAAACTAAATAACCAAACTCCTGGACAGTGTGCAATTTGTATATCAATATAAAAAATAAATTAGTGTTTCTTTAAATATCAATAGATTTACCAAAAGCGTTTATTATGAAATAGTTATAAATTTAATTAATTAAAATATTCTATTATGTAGTCATATAAAATCAATAAACATTAAATTTAAAATTATAACATTTAAGTTATGTTTTACAAAAAAAATCAAGTATGAATGTACAGTAGAACTTGGCCGACTATATGTTACCTTGCACCAATGAAAGAGTGGTTATTCGGGGGCAATTTTTTCGTGATATTATTGTTATGATTGCATTATTGACTTACAAGAAAGGAGAAATTACTGCAGGAATTCTTCCTATCCTGGTTTTTGGACCTAACCAAGGAGGACTTATATAAATACCATTCTACTGATCTTTTATCCTTATTAACTTATTTTGCGAAATTCTTTGCGGGTTTTCGCTATTTCGGGCGACCACCACGGTGGTCTTCCCTTCCTCCTTGGTATGTTGGGTTTGCAAGTGACTTTAGTTGCCTCTTTTAAATAGCGGGTAAGTTTCTTTACAGCAGTTCCTATATCGACTGTGTTGTTTATAACCGTGATTTGCTAAACTAGACGATTTAGGATATGGCTTTGCTCGGCGCAGTTTGTTTTCCTTCTGTTTAAAAAGGGTAAATTTCTTTTCTTTATTAACTCTTTTGTGAATTCGAGATAACGACGATATGTTTACTACTATATGTAGTTTTTATATTATGAACAAAATCGTTGTAAAGTAGTGTAATTAATCGGGAGTATTTGTTATTCGTTCAAATACATAAATGTACAGGAGTAAATATTTCTAGTTACTATTCGGTTAACTTATCCTACTATATACATATGGTGCGACTTAAAGCAGCCATCAATTTATAGATTTTTAAATGAATTTGTATATTTTAACATACCCCATAATTTTAGACATTTTTGTAATATTTTATGTTAGAGTTGGGACATATTCCATATTATTGTAGAATAAAATAGAAAACTAAAAACTGAATTGATTGATGAGATCTAGCCAAATTTAATAACTGGCGACAATGACCCATTTGATGTCCAAATGCCAAAAAAATAAATACATGTTTCACACATCATCAATCACTCACATAGATGACTTAACAATATACATTTTACTTGCATTTATGTACTAAATAATTATATTAGTTAATAAAAATAAACCTAATAATATTTTTTTCCACCTCCCATTTCTTTTTACAATAATATTAGGTCATATAAAACGGAAATAGCGGAAATGGAAACAGTGCTGTAAAGTTCAAAATACAAATAGAAAATCTGAAATGCAGAAAAGAAGTCAATGCAACACACACTTAACCATTACTTCTGTCCGAAGCGACAACAACAACAAAGTTGAAAAGAGTTAAACGTTTTTAAGGACAACAAGAACAACCTTATGGGTTTAAACATCAAAAACAAAAGCAGAACAATAAGGTCTGTAGCCATAAAAAAATCAACCAACATTTTGTGTGCCATATTTGTAAGTTAACAATGAAAACAACATTAAATAAGAAAAACATATTTAACAATAGATAATGCTAGACCTAGTCGAGCATTTTATATCATCCTCTACTGATACTCAAAACTAAACTTTATTGTCAATATCTATAACAAAAGAAAAACAAATGTACTTGTTTGTGAATACAATGACTTTTGTAAACAAACCAATTTCCAACTAAAAAGCATCATAAATCTTGTCATCTAATTTATTTAAATTCGAGGCCCATTGGACACCGAAAATAATATAGAATAGTTTTACATAATAATCGTCCAACACATTGAAAAAAATGCTTTTGATCAACGGCAATGGTCAACTAAAAAGCTACCGAAAGTCAACAAATTCTTAGGTTTTATTCATATATTATTATCAAAGGTTTATAAGACAATTGACCTTTGATAAATGTTTTTGAATGGCCTTGTTCGTAAACTACTACATAATACATACATTTGCAGATGCTCATAATCTATAAAAATAATAACATATGGCATCCCAACAAACACAAAATCAAACAATAAAATATCAATTTTATTTGATAAGTATTTGGATGAAAATTTTATTCTAAATTTGCATTTAATTTAATAAAATAAATGTATTTTTTTATTTATATTGTTATGTCTAACCACGGTTTGCTGGGATATTTTAAACAGAAATAAATGTTTATGTATTGTTTACGTATTCAATATGTATTGACAACAAATGAAGAGTGTACAAGCCAATTAAGCCATCTCCATGATGATAATTTTATAAAGCTTCAAATGAACATTTTATATTATTCAAAGATGCAATTTTTCAAAAAAGTTATATCTTTGCGCATAAAAAAAGTACTCCAAATGGTGTAAAAATTTTATTATTAACCCTTTAGATGTGATGATACTTTAATTTTACAGAATTTAAACTTTAGAACGCTTTATTAGGAAAACGACGAAAGTCACAAGGCCCAAAATTTGTTATTACACAAGTTGGTCGCAGATATGAAGATGAATTATTTGACAAAATAATTACGCCAATATAAGTGCTGATCCAAAAACTTTCGTAAAAGGTATGATATCACAATTTCAGGAATACTACGTTTAGAACAAAAATATCTAAAAAATACAAAATGGACATTGCTTACTTTGCTTCTATGCTCTTAAGAAAAAAGTTTTAAGCGTGTGATCACATGAGAAAATATTGAACAATTTACACACTCATACCAACACACTAACAGACCGCATCATACACTTTAAAATCAAAATAGTAATTTAGTATACAAGGACACTACAAAAAAACTTTAAAGTTTTCAATAACATTCAAACAATTTTTTTTTATGAAATACTATCTTACTACCTAATAAAGCTTTTAAGATTGTTGCTATTGAAATCTTTAAGGTTTTTAACTTTTTTTATTTAATAAAAACACATTCAATAACAATAATAACTTTCATAATGAAATTTTTATTTCATAGTTAAAATTTAAGTAAAACCAATTAAAATAAAAGTCCCCAAAAATATTTAATTTATTTTTAAATGTACAAAATTCAGAAGCTTTTCAAGCGTCCCGGTTTGGAAAAGAATTTAATGCAAATATTAATTTAAAATATTTTTAGCTTTAAGAACGTAAATTAATTGTTGTTATACATTTTTTAACTCATTAATATTGTGATCATGTTATAAAGGTTCACTTAAAAACACACATACAGACATACAAAAAACCCTAAATCTAGATTTTAAAAATTATATTTTTTCTGCTTATTATATTCACCGAAAACAAAACTACAAATGCTTAATTAATTGAAGTAGTTTAAGTGTGAAAAATCTCTCTCTGCGTAAAAACAAATAATTATTTTATTTATTCTATTTCCGATATTTTAATTATCCAGTTCAATAACTGCCATTTGAAAAAAAATCATTTATCGAAAAAAATAAAATTATCTTAAATTAATTTTAAAAACTCTTTCAACATAAAAATGGAAAAGAACACACATCCCATAATTACAGAAATTCCATTGGTTTCATGAATAAAAATGATTTTTTAAAGATGAATTTAAAATCTACCTTCATATTTGCAAACCCTGTCTAATGCTGTTAAAACAAGGGCATAAATCTAACTTTGTTCCCGTACTTGACATATATGTATTTTTATGTAAATTTCCATGTTTTAAAGTAAATCGTTCAGCTAGTCACTAAAACCTCAATATCTATCGGGTACGGAACTCAAAGCAAAAGACAAACATTTATATATACAGTGGAATAACGAAAGACAAAAAATCCCAAAATATGGATGTATTTTTTTTTTAATTACGAAAGTATTTTACAATCTATCACTCCGCCACACTACTATTATTTATGTATTATACATACATATGTATGTTTGTAAGTACATATTGTTTTAGTAAATAATTTGTAATTTGAAATTTATTTATTTTGTAAGAAAACACAAATACAAATTATGATAAAAATAAAGCAGGGTTACACGTATTTTTTATAAAACAAAAACAAAAAGTTATTACAACTTACATACATACAAATATATATTTGAGAAATTAAATTATACAAGAACATTTATTTTTTGATACATCGAGAGATTTTTATTTGTTTCAAAAGAATGACAAGAGAGACAAGTATTGAATTGAATTAAATTTGTACATAAATACAAAAAATACATTTACGATCAAATAAAAAACACACATAATACATATGTATGTATGTACATGTATATGTATTTTTATTGCTTTTTGTTAGTGCCATAGTTTACAAAATCATATGGTCTTTGTTAGCATTTTTTATTTGTTTTTCAAATAATTTAATTATAAAAAGAAAATACCAATTGTTTATGAAGATTTCATAAATTAAAAATTTAATTAGAAAACAGTAATTTAATATATTTAAAAGCGACAAAATAAATGCAAAAAAAATAAAAACATCAGAAATAATTTACATACAGCGAATATTTAGGTCGCATTTGCAAGGATATGGGTAACTGATGATATCATTCTATATTGTAAGTGCCTGTAGTGATATACGGGCAGGATAAGTAAGTGGGCCTATATTTTATTGCCATTATTATGTATGTAAATAAACATGTTTGCATGCCCAAAAATATTCAATGGCATGAAATGCAAATTCACTTGAGTTAAATAATTGGAACCCTATGATAAGTGGGTATGCAATAGATTCCATACACTGAGGTTAACATTTTAAATTACCTTATTTTTAGAAAGAAAAATAAAAAAATAAACAAATATTGTGCTCCTTATAATAACTTTAAAATTTTTGTCTATTATTTCATTTTTTTATTATAACTAACATAGATATTTACATACATATATGTATGTATATTAATATTTTGTAAATACCTTTTAATAATTAAATTATTATGGGGGTAAAAAATTTACGCAACTCGAAATATTAAAAAGTTCAGGGACATAATTGCACAAAACAATTTTCAAATAAAATTTTTAAAATATAGATTATATAGATTTATATATTAAACAATTATTAAGGATATATAATATTCCAAATTGTAATTAATTCTCTTAAATAAAAAGCATTTTGTTGCTGGTGCAGTATTTTGCAAAAAAAAAATAATAATAATCAATTCCTCGATCGAAATTCATCGCACCCATTCAAACCAGTCGACTTTAAATCTTTCGAAATTATATGTACATATGTATGGACACACAAAAATAATAATTGCTACTAACGTTCAGTGTACAACATGCCAAGTGCATAAAATGTTTTGAGTTCTACAATTTCTATACCCCCTACATTTTATTAAAAAAAAAATATTTAATTATCTTCAACAATATTTGATCAATTTATTAATCGTTTGTGATAAATTTAACGTTAATAATTAAATTAAAAAATTAATTTTTATGAATTTCGCATGCTATTCCATATAGTTTTTAATTCCAAGCAAAACAAACAAAATTTGAATGAATAGAAATTTAAAAATATTGTTGTGTTATTTTTTATTTTTTTTTACGTTTTATTTAAAGGACATAATAACTGTTCGGAGAATGTTCGAAGGGAGAAATGAAAGGAAAAGCAAAAAAAGTTAACATTACATGATATAAGTAGTTAGTAATTTTAAAAGTTAATATACATAAAATTTAAAAATTAAATAAATAAAATGTGAAAATTATTAAAATTATTATTTAAATTTAAGACAGTCGCCAATATAAATACAAAATTAAAAAAAGACAAGTTTATTTTAATAAATGTGTTCTGTATAAACAAAATATTAACAAAGTAAAATACACCATCAATGAATGAATAATATTTAAATAGTTCTAAAAATCCAAGTACTGACAACAAAATGCATTTTCTTTCAAAACACACTAACTTATGCATGCAAATCAATGTATATATGTACATAGATTGATTTGCATGCATTTGATTTTAATAATTAATTGTAACGCATGAAACGCATTATTTTTGAGAAATATTTGCCATAATGCACAATGCACATACATATAAATGTTTGTATATTTGGAACCATCGAAATATTATTTAGACCTTGATTACTTACTTAATATTGAGTTATTATACAAATAAACTTAAAAACAAAATATTTTTTTAAGTAACAAAAATTTCATATACATGAATAGATATTTTTAAGTTTAACAAGAAACCTCATTAAATATTTAAAAAGGCTATAAATTTAAAAGGCAACATTTAAATAATTTAATATAAATCATAAATAAAATTTAAATGTAAAATCATTGTTCCAAAACATAATTAAAAAAAATGTCACTTTTACTAAAAAATATAAACAAAATACAAAAATTAAAAATAAAAATAATTGATGGTAACAAAACAAAAAAAAAACAAATAATAAAATAAATAATTTAAAAATAAATTTAAAAATGGAATAAATTAAAAATTGTTGTGGTAGATACTGAAGCAAAAATAAAAAATGCAATAAATGTATACATAAATAAATTAAAATGTGTTTTCATTCATAAAAACAATTAAGATTGTTATATTTGGCAGTGCCGAATCTTGTGTATTTAATTTTATAAAATTTATATTTCATTAATTTTTCCGACTATGTATATCATTATTATTATATCAAAGAAACAACAACAACGCTAAACGAAATAAAACACAAAAAAAAAACAAAATACACAAGGCAGTTAAGTTGATACACAAACACTATAGGTTTAATTCTTCTTATTTTTATAATGAGCAATGTTTGTACAGTGTGTATGCTTATAATACCCTGCACCACTAAAGTGGTGTAGGGTATATATGCAATAAAACCAACCTACATCCAAATTAGGGTTCTATAAATCGACTTTCGAACAATCGACTTTTTATCGAAAAAAGTCGAAGTCCACTATTTAGTTCCAAAAAAGTCGATAACTCGACTATCGTCTGTGAAAAAAGTCGAAAAGTCGACTTTGTTAATAAAAGTCGAAAAAAGTAAAAAATTCTGAATGTCGAAAAAGGTCGATAAGTTGAAAAAAATCGAATAAAGTCGAAAAATCGGAAAAAGTCGAAAAAAGTCCGTCGAAAACTCGAAAATTGTAGAAACAAGTCAAAAATAGTCGAAAATTTTAAAAAAGTGGAAAAAAGGTCAAAAACTCTAAAATAGTCGGAAAAACTCGAAAAAAGTCAAAAAATCGGATAAAGTCGAAAAAAATTAAAAAAAGTCGAATAGTCGATTATTTATAAAATACTTACAGTCGAAAAGTCTAAAAGTCGACTTTTAATTAAATGAAAAAAGTCGAAAAATCGACTTTTCATAAAATGCAAAAATTTGAAAAGTCGACTTTTCGTTTCAACTATTGAACCCTAATCCAAATATACGAACAGAATTCATAAAAAGAAAACCAAAACAAAATACATAACTCAATGAAGTTAACAGCATCCAAACATGCAAAACAAAATACACAGCTGAATAAAACCAAACACATCTACATCCAAATACATCACATGTACATCTATTTCCAATTCACAGTGTCTTTTTTGATGAAATTTTCAGAGGTTGTCTCGGATTTTTGCTCATATTTACATTATTTAATAGCGATCTTTTTTTGAAAGCATGTCTAACAGAATTATTAAAGATTCAATATCTAATTTTTTATTATTAATAATATATTAATAAATATTCCATTTTTTCTTTTTATTTTTTATATTCAACACAATTTCGAGAAATATTAGAAAAAATGAAATCTTCCTAAATGCCGAAAATACTTAGTAAGTGTAAACGGTCTAGATTTTAAAAAAGATTTGAAATGAAATCTACTAGAGTATTCAAACGTTAATCGATTAGTTTTTGACAATTAATCGTTCGAATAAATAAAAGTTGTCAAATTTCAAATAACGAATAAACCGAATAATTTCTATCAATTAACCGATTAAGAAAAACTTACTATTTAGCAGTAAAATTTCTATGTATTTTGTACAAATTTAATATTTTTATAATAAATTTTCTTCTTTTCTTAATCAACTTTTATAAAGAAGATTTATTTGATGATTTTTGAATAGAAATCATGGAAATAATTATAATAAGTATTTCTAATAAGTTTTCAACAAGAGTATGAATTCTAGAACTCGTTGAAAATCTTAAAAACAGTAATGTCTTTATATAGAAAAGCATTTCACATAAACAGGAATACTTTCTAGTATTTGATAAGAAACTAAACAAAGAATTGAAGTGCAAGAAGTGAAAATAATATTTTTGTTTATAAACCGTGCAAAAGTTATTTTCAAACATGAAAAAATCTATGTGTACAGGAAACTGTGGACCATTAGTATTAACTCTGTGTACTCAGTTTTTCATAATCAGCTCTTATGCTCCTGTAAAAGGACTTTAAAGTTTAAAAGACATCCAATTTCAAAAGATGGAATTCCAAATTTATATTAAAAAGTTGGTATTTATATTAATTTAAAATGAAGCCGAGTTCCTCTACTTCGAAATAATATAACGCAAAAGAACGAAATTTCATTTATAATTTCGAGCTCAAATTACTTAATAGCCAATTCAGACCAAGTCGAAATTAAGTAATTTGGGCTCGAAATTATAAATGAAATTTTACATGTTCAGACCGGTGTTCTTGACACTTGAACGGATTTGGCTTGCGAGAAAAATCTGTTATTTTGCGTTAAATTACACTTATTTAAGTTTCAAATAATGTGTTGATCACTTTTATTACAAATTTTTTTGTCGATTTTGGGATTACTCCGTGCCCCTTTAAAAAAAATGTGGTCTAAGCCAATAAAACATAACCTTACTTGAGGTGAAACGAAAGCACGAGGTTAGTGTATACAACATATAACTTTGAACAGTTATGTGAAGTAATACACTACACCAGTGCGAGCGGGACGCAAAGCTGTCGAAAGCGTTTAAGAAATAATCGCGATGACGCGAGTGTTGTTCCCGAACTCAGACCTGAATTACGATTCCCTATTACGAATTTTGCACAAATTTTATTAAATTATACTAAGGGTTTTCATTTAAACGTTCAAAACTCTCATAAACTGTGCAATCTATATATATATAAAAGAGTAGCGTTACTGACTGACTGGTTCATCATCGCACAGCCCAAACGGCTAAACCTAGAATCATGAAATTTTGACAGTAGATGTGTTTTTGGTTATGTAGATCCACTAAGGAGGGATTTTTGGAAATTTGCACATTTACGGGGAAAAAACGGGTAAAACAGGTTTTCTTAATTATCTTACATAATATTAGTGATACAAGAAAAATAAATGCACCTGTATCTACTCTTAAAATGAGCAGATGGGTGTCTGGTACTTTTTCAAAAATCGTACTTTTAAGGGGTAAAAATGTGTAAAAAAGGTGATTTTGGTACCTTTTTTAGCCCTTTATAACTATTAAACTAATTAACATAAACAAATTTTTATAAATATTTTGGATACATCTTTCAAAATTATGAGACACCTGTTTCGTACTTTTTTAAAATTCAGTCCTTTTTGGGTGTAAAAGGGATAAAACTGTATTTATGGTACTTTTTTTAGCACATTAAGAAAACTTTCTCGGTTTATTGAATTATTCATATTTAATTACGGACTAACTCTGTAATATTAATTGTAATAAAATTTTTGCTATTTCACTGGGTAAAAAAGTACCAAAAAAGGATAAAACGGGAAATTTAATTTTATTCAAACTCATTGAGCCAACTTTTATAAAAGTAGTTTATTTACTCACACAAAATAAGCTTCTGGTATATTATTTTGGAATTCGAGTACTAAGGCCTATATAGGATGAAAATCGTACTGGTACTTTTTCTTCCTTAAAATGGTACTTAAATGATTATTAAACATACACGGTCCTTTTTAGTACTTATTATCTCATAAATTGTACTTTTTTAATTTTCTAAAATATTCAACCTAGGAACATTAATTTAACATTGAATAATACTCTGTAAATGGGAACTATTTGGTACATTTCCATTCTTCAAATGGATTCTTTATAATGGTTAACCAGAACACACGATCCTTATTAAATGAGAATTTATTTAGAGAGATCTTTGTACTTTTTCGTTTTTTCCGATGGTACTTTTTGATATTTTTACGATATTGAACATTGTTAGGGTAGCGAAGCACCCAGGGTATGCTAATCTTTGCATGTTTCCATCCTCGCAAGTGAATTGTATGAAAATTGATTTGCACAACCCTTATACATAAGTTTGAGCGACTATTTAGACTGGCAAACTTGAGAAAACTCATTGTGCATTTAATAAATCTGTTCACTTATTGTTCACTTTTGAATTTATGGACTTGAATTTTCACATTTTCAACATATTTTGTTCAATTTTTTGTTAAAATACATTATTTTTTGATTTCGTTTGACATTGCTGTAAAATGTTTATAAATATTGTAATTGAACAGAATTTGAACAGGGGTTTCATGAAACAAGTCGAATAAACTTGCCCACTTGCACAAATGGGGAACTTAAGCGTTTAAATGAAAACCCTTACTGATGATATCTGATTTTCAAATTTTTATTATTTTTTTGTTTTGTACATAGTTGATAGAATAGGTACTTTTTATACTAACACAGGGTGGTTCATTGGGATTTCAAGATAATATTAATGAAATTAAGCAAAATTACTTGATTTCAAATTAACAAAATGTATAAAGAACTACTTAAATTTCAGTAGATTTTGATCGAAAACCTCAAATTACTTAATTTCGTTTGGTCTGAATGGGCTATAAAAAGATTTACAAAACAATTTGAAGATTTTTTAAAAATTTTATGGCAACGCTGCAAAAAAATATATATATATATATACCAGATTTACCAACTCTGGGAACAATATTTATTTTAGTGTTTCAAATTGCAACTCTAAGGTTTATACAACTGTGTGTAAAACGAACGAAAAACACCGACAACTCAAGTCTAAAATGACAACTCGTCCATTTTGTTATCGCTCCCAGTGGCATCCACAACGTAAGTTTATTATTTCTGAAAAATATATATATTTAAATAGACCAGGAAAACTATTGATATAATATTAATTAAAATATTGAACTTAAATTAGATTTTACAAAGCTTAAAACAATACAGTGAATGCAATATGCATTTAAAAAAGAAAATTTAAATTCACGACACGTGTTATTATAATGATGTTAGTGAGGTTATGTTGAGTCAATCACATTGTACTAATCTATTGGTTTTTATTTACAGGTTCCGTAACTCTTAACACGTTAAAATGTCGGGAGGCTTAGATATTTTGTCCCTCAAAGAGGAAGACATTACCAAGATGTTGGTAGCCACTACCCATTTGGGTTCCGAAAATGTCAACTTCCAAATGGAACAATACGTTTACAAGCGTCGTCCCGATGGTGTAAACATCATCAACTTGGGCAAAACCTGGGAAAAATTGGTTTTGGCTGCCCGTGCAATTGCCGCCATCGAACATCCCCAAGACGTAAGTTGATAAACGAAAAAAATAAAAACTAACCTAAAATTAGAATGATGATTTTATTACTAATCTTTCGGGTCTGAAATTTAATGAAGCCAACATCAAAGCTGACACAATTACTAAAATTGTCAGCTAACTTTTAAAATAAAATGAAAACTAAGAAGGGTAATCGATGTTATTTTTACAGGTTTTCGTCATCTCTTCCCGTCCCATTGGCCAACGTGCTGTCTTGAAGTTCGCCAAGTACACCGACACCACCCCCATTGCTGGCCGTTTCACACCTGGTGCTTTCACCAATCAGATTCAATCTGCTTTCCGTGAACCCCGTTTGTTGGTTGTAACCGATCCATTGACCGATCACCAACCCATCATGGAAGCTTCATACGTCAACATCCCCGTTATTGCTTTCACCAATACCGATTCTCCTCTTCGTTACATCGATATTGCCATTCCCTGCAACAACAAATCTCCTCATTCCATTGGTTTGATGTGGTGGTTGTTGTCTCGTGAAGTTCTCCGTCTTCGTGGCACAATCTCTCGCAGTGTTGAATGGCCCGTTGTCGTCGATTTGTTCTTCTACCGTGATCCTGAGGAAGCTGAGAAGGAAGAAGCTGCAGCTAAGGAACTCATGCCCGCACCTAAGGTTGAAGAAGTTGTCGATCATCCTGTCGAAGAAGCCACCAACTGGGCTGAAGAAGTTGCTGCCGAAGCTGTTGGCGGTAATGAAGATTGGAATGACGATACTGTCAAATCCTCATGGGGTAATGATGCCAACTTCTAAGAAATTAAAGTTGATTTCTTACTCAAAATATTGACCGAAATAAAAAGTTTATTTCTATACATCTTAATTTCAATTAGTTTTTCTAATTTCTTAAATTTTGCTGCAAGGTACTTATAGCTTGAATTAAAATTGAAACTAAAAAAGTTACGATTGTTTTGTTGTTCACTAGTACTTCTTGTAAAAATATTTTTCGTTGATTTTTCACAAACTAGTTGAGTGATAGAATTAAAAAAAAATATTTTTTAAGCGATTGGGGATAGAAGATTTGGTTTAATGATCTTATTTTGGGTCGCATACTCCGTTTTAAAAAGTTGTGTTAAAATCTAGAGATATTGCGTTATAAAGTGTAAACTGTTTTTTTAATAAGTTATCACGTATAGACATACAAACTAATAAGGACTCTGCGTGGAGTTTGCCACTTTATTCTACCGAAAGTTGAGTTCACGTGTTTCGGCGTTTTTCTGTCTTTTTGAAAGTTGAAATTTTACTAACAGTGAAAATTTTTACTTTTTATACCCTTCACCTTCGTGAGAAGGGTATATATAAGTATGTCATTCCGTTTGTAATTCCTATATAATAATTTTCCGACCCCATAAAGTATATATATTCTGGATCCTTATTGATAGCGGATTCGATTAAGCCATGTCCGTTTGTATGTTTGTTGAAATTAGTTTTTAGAGGACCCCAGATATCGCGAGATTCGAATCTTCAATAATTCTATTAGACATGCTTTCGGGAAGATCGCTATTTAAAATCAGCAAAATCGGTCCACAAATAACGGAGATATGAGCAAAAATCCGAGACAACCTCTGAAAATTTCATAAAAAATTGAGTTTTTTTTATTCATGCTCAAACAGAAATTGCAAAAAACAAAACCCAGCAGTTCGACGGGACAGTCCCGAACTGACCATTTAACCTACCACTTGTGGTGGCCCCTAGCCACCTGACTACCCAGGTGACCAACCATTTTAACATGGGCTTGTCCTACGAGGAAGTTAATCGTCACTCTACACCCTACAAAGAGACAGTAAAGAGACGATTGCCTCCGCTCTCGCTTACAAAGGGGACACTGAAGTGACGACTATCTTCATTTTCGATTGCAAAGAGTTTATTTGTGACGAAAGACCAAAAACATACGAATTTTAGTCAGCCAGGTGGTAAGATATTAATGAAACTAAAATATAAAAATTTCAAGTGTCTACTCTCTAGAATACTAAGGGACAATAATGTGATGATTGACCCGAAAGATATAAATATGAGTCAACCAGATGGTGGTATATTAGTAGAAAGTAATAGTCATTTCTCCAAAAGATGGGTAAAGTAACTACTTTCGGAAGTACAACAAAAAAACAAATTTTAAGAGTATAGTCTCTAGGTTACTTGAGGGCACTAAAGTGACGACTGTCTTCATTCTCGACTACCAAGGGTACATTCGTGACGAATGACCCAAAACATACGAATTACGATCATCCAGGTGGTTAACTATTAGTGGAAATTACCGTCTTTTTCGTATGCATTGATTCTTTGTCGAACTGCTGGGAATACACAATCATACGGTAAATTTTGTTATTGTACTCTTGCTTATAAAAACAAGGCAGAGCGAGAGCAGCACTAGTGTGTTGTTATTGGATAGAAACATGAAATTAAGTGCTTTTTTTGTTTTCAAAAGGTACTTTTGGTATTTTTTTTTTTTTTTTGAACCTAGAAATTAAGTATGTAGAGTCTTAATTAGTCGTTTTTCAAAAGGTACTTTTTGAGTATTCTGTAATAATGAACTTAGAAATATGAAATTATAATACATACTTATAAGTATGTAGAGTCCGTATTAGACGAGAACACATCAAAGGGTATTTTTTTGGTACTTTTTCGTTCTACAAAAGGTACTTTTTGAATTTTCTATAATATTAAACCTAAAAAGTGAAATTTAGCATGAAGGGCCTTGACTAGATAAGAACCTACAAAAAGGGACTTTTTGGTACTTATTCGTTCTACAATTTTAACAATGTTTTATAGCCGGGTTTATTTCAAACAGCTAATTTAAAATCTAAAAGTTCTTTGCAAGTAACAAAATCTGTGGTCACCATTATTTTCCACAAAAACGTGATCTTTTTAAACCCGTATGCCTATTTGTCGTTTTGCAAATTATTCGGTTTTATACACGGTAAGATAGACACTTATTGTTATACATAATGCCTTATGTGGACCAAAATCTTCTTAAACATATTAAAAAATTTTACAATTGACTTGTTTTATTAATTATGGATATGCGTACGCCCTTTTTGTTGTAGACAATTAAAATTTAATAGGTTTTTGCAATCCAGTCCAATCAAATAACTCATAAATTTGAAAAGTATTTTTCCTATTGTGCAAATTTAGTGGCATTAAAGATAATAAAACTATAAAGCTAATTATTTTGTAAATTTTCAACTTATCCTTTTATGAATAGTTGTAAGTGGATCCGTTGAACGCTATTATGCCCTAACCGGTTCATTTAATTGTGTTTTCAAAGCCTAATTTTGCGTAAACCAATACAAACCAATTACATATTTAATAAGTAAAGAGAAATGCATATTGTTTTTTTGTAGATTTATATAAAAATAATTTATATTGTTAATAACTATCTTATGTATGGTTAATATATCAGTATGTTTTAAATTGTATACAGTTTTTACTCTTAATATTTTACAAATTTAATCCAAATTTTTTATTAAATACATGTTGTATAAGGTTATTTAGTCTTAACTATCAAGGCGACAAATTTGAACACTACTATGTATTGTATGTGGATTGATTGTAAAGGAAAAAGTAACAACAAATCAAATGAAGTTATGAAAATAATAATAATCACCCCTATTTTTCACTTCGATTACGTTTCTGAATTCAGTTCGATCGAATAAAAAGATATTCCAACATAAACGAAATCGAAAGAAGATATGACGGAGCGTGGAATCGAAATGCATCATATTAAAATTGTCAGACGATAAGAATTTCGATTTGAATTAAAATGCAAAAAAAAGTTGAATAGAGTGAGTAATAAGTAGAATAAATAAGAAGATTCCTTTTATTGTAAAGTTTATAACAAACGTCCTGTGATGGTTAATTTTTACAAAAAATTATAACCATAAAATAAGCGTGTACGTTAGATTGACTCACAAAAAATGGTGATTGAGTTACTCCCCTTAAAAATTCACTGTTATATAATATGATGTTTCCAAATTTTTTTGGGTTTAGTGTTGTTGATGTATCATTTGAAAGGTTTTATGAAGCCACGTCTAGTCATGTGCACATTGTGTATTCATTTTATTTATATTAATGGAAAACCTAAAAAAATTAAAATTTTTTTGGAATATGACAAAATTACCATTTTCTCATATTCATTTTTTTTTGGATATAAATATAAGAAAACGGTTATTTATGATTAATACATCGTTCGACGTGGATTTAAAACTCTTTCAAACGACACCCCATATTAAATATATTATTTCAAAACAATGCTAAAATAAAAAAAATAATAATAATACAAAAATTCCCTTTTATAATTTGGTCCAGTCCACGAACGACCATCGCAAGACTTAAAATATTTTGGGAATCATCATAAAACAATGCAAGGTAAATTTTGAGAGGGGTAACAAAATCGCGTTATTGCTTTCCATACAGAGTAAAGTACGTGTTTTGTTTATTTAACACTTTTTTATTACAGGGACAAATTAAAAATTCAATTAAATCTCAATGTAAATTATTTTTTTTTTTTCTAAATAAAAAGGACAGTAAAAACAAATTAAATAAAATAAAGAAGTGTGAGTGGTAATTAGTATATTTTATTATAGACGTACTCTATTAAAATCAATATAATTGTTTTTACGGTATTCTAAGAAATAAAAAATATATAATAATTAAAACAATTTTTACATAAACGCAAGATTTTCTTTTTTAATATGTGTTGCATTGCATTAGAGCAATATTTAAAAAAGTGTGTTAGTACAAGTAGTTAAAAAATAATAAAAATTATATGAATCAAATTAAAATTTAAATTTTAAATTGTTTTTATTTTTTCATATATTTAGTTTGTTTGTGTATTTGTAAATGTAAAGGCTGGCTGGCTGACACTGGCTTGGCGGTCTGCGATATATTTAAATTTTGAAATATTATTTAACTGTGTGTTGTACATTAAAAAATGCATTTTTATAGATAAACCCATCAACAGAGCGAAATTTTTTCTTAGGTTATTATATGTTGTTGTTGCTGATGTATTTTGTAAAAAGGAAAAAAATTAATATTCGACTTGTTTTTACAATTAAAACTATTTGTAAGTAACAAAACACAATTTTATAATTTAAGTTTTCAACAAATTTTTCTTTTAGGTAAAAATATTTCTCGTATAAAAAAGTCTTAATTTTTAAAGGGATTTGGTCGTGCTTTGAAAGTTGCAGCTTTTCTTAATTCTTTAATGCGCTCCTTTTCAAGTTTTTTACGTTCTTCTTCCTCCTAAAAAAGAAAAGCAAATAATTAACTATTTAAAAAGTAAAAAATATTTTTAAATGTTAAAATACATTATTATCTAAAACTATGTTTATACTATCTACTTACATTTGTACATATGTGCGTACTAAACATCTTGTTAAGTACAAGAGTATTTCAATATATCGCCACCTTTATATAAGAGGTATTTTATTTTACATTTAAATTTTTTTGTAAAGTGAAAAAAATCTTATTAACAACCAATCTCTAAGACGAAGAAAAAGATTTAATACAGTTTAAATGTTTTTTTTTTTTATGAAAAAACTTTTAGTTTATTCTTCGTAATTTTAATAGTGAAATAAAATTTACTTTTATTGAAAAATAAATGTATGATACGTTTTCTTATATTAAGGTAACGATATATATGTATGTACAATCACACATATAATAACAAGTAGTCCAAAAAAAAAAAAAAACGATTTAATAGTTTTTTATAAATAAACATAGAGTGAACTTCGAATATTTTTTAAATAGCATTAAATAAAATGTCATAATATGACAGTCAATCAATAACAACAAAATCAATCAAAATCAAAAAGTACTAAAACCAACTTTATATACATATATACAGTAGTGGTCAAAACATTCGGAACTGAATCAACATTTCACATTTTTATTAATTTATTTTTAAATTGTTAATATTAATGTATTAAAATTAGTATAAATTTGAATATTTACTTCAGTGTTATTTATAAACTTAAAAATATCAAAGTTTTAAAGGACTTGGCCCACGTCTGCAAATGTTATTCAAATTTTATGTCAATATTAAAAAAAAATGTCCAGGAAAGTGTAATTTTTAATATTGCATAATAACTATTTTCACTTTTACTCTATTAAAATTAAATGAAGTATGGCAGTTATGCATCTTTTCTTCTCGGAAGCTACTAAATCCATACTTTTAGGCGTTTCTCTCAATAGTTAATAGACTAGCAATACTGATTCCTGCCCTGGTTTTACGACCAACCAGTAAATATCTTACTAGAGGTCTTTCTTACTTTTTGTCACTATCGATACCTTATTTGTTCCTCCAAAAGGAAAATTGTTAATTTGGGTACATCAAAGATTATGAAAAATTATTTTGGAAATATTTTGTTCGAAGGTTGTATCCTAAGTAATGAAGTAACGCATGTAAAATTCAGTTTACAAAGATATAATAGTCATTATTTATCAATACAAAGCACAAAATCACTTGGTCTTGATATTTAAACAATACAAGTGTAACTTAGGAATGAGTCATTTTGTTTTTTTTTTTTTTTTCATTGAGATTACTTCTGAACAATGGCAAAGTAAAGCTCATGAGTGATAATAAATTTGGATTGAATCTGGATTTGTATTATATTGCGATTTAAACAAATTATGATTAATTGTTGACTCATGAATTATGAAATTAAATGCGTTTGTTTAAGGAGGATTTGCATGAGAACTAGGATCAGAAAAGGTCCGATCAATACAAAAATCGGTATAATTGAGTTTGCTGTAATCTTTAGTGATACTGCTGATTCGCGATATTTGTGTTTATAAGTTAAAGTAATTTAATGAAGGGGACTTTGTATGGGAGCTAGGGTCAAATGAGGACCGATTTCAACCATTTTCAATAGGCTTCGTCCTTGCCAAATAAAACATGTGTGCAAAATTGTATCCAATTATCTTGAAAATTGCGACCTGTACCTTGCGCACAAGGTTTACATGGACAGCCAGCCATTCAGACGGGCATAGCTCAATCGACTCAGAAAACGATTTTAAGCCGATTGGTATACTTTAAGGTGGGTATAGGTCGAATATTTTTGTATGTTACAAACATCAGCCCAAACCCAATATACCCTTCACACTAAAGTAGTGTAGGGTATAAAAATTAGTCACAATCCACATATTTATTTATTTTTTTATATCAGACTTTATCTTTAAATATTTTCTAAAGTCTAACATTAGTGAAAATATTTTCCAGACTTTGTGGATTATGTCGAATAATTTTTTTTCAAATTATATTTATAATTGTGACATATGACACCATCGGAAATTTTGGATAAACGGACATTTAACTATGGGCAAGAGAGTAATGTGGAGCTAAGGGATGTAACAGAAATTAATTATGTATTAAAAAAAATGCACTACCTATATCTAGAAAACAACCAACATTTTTATAAAACAGAGTTCAGAGCTCATAGATTGTGTTTGACAAATCTTTGTGAAAAAGTTATTTTACAGTGTGTTTAATCTTGCTTACTAAAATACAATCATTAAAGTTAAAACTTTTAATAAATAAGCAGCTAAAACAAATAAAAACAAGTAGGAAAGTATAGTCGGGCATGGTCGACCATATAATACCCTACACCATGAGTATATTTTTAAAATTTTTACTTTTTATAAAATTTTTATTTTTTGTAAAGAAACTTTTATGTTGAATATTACCATAATTCCAAAATATTTAAGCCATTTATTGATAAAAAACTAAAATGTCTAAATAAGGCTTTATATAGGTCAAATATGGGCCGATCCTCGGTAAATTTAGGAAAAGGATATATTTCTAAATAACAGTTAGTTTTGTTGAGTTTCATTGCGATGCAAATGGTTACAAGTCAATTTTAGACGTTTAAGTAATTTTTTGAAGGGGGGTTTGTATGGGGGCGAGAGTCAAATATAGGCCGATCCTTACGAAAATCTGCAGTATCATTTATACTTATATAAAACTTATTTGTGCCAATTTTTAGAGAGATAGCAGAATATTTGACGTAATTATAGCATAAAAAGTTCAAATCAGGAGGTATGGTTGTATCGGGGCTAGGTGAAATAATGGACCGATTTCAACCATTTTCAATATGCTTCGTCCTTGTGCCAAAAAACATGCTTGGTCCAAATTTCATCAAATTATCTTGAAAATTGCGGCCTGTACCTTGCGCACAAGGTTTACATGGACAGCCAGCCAGCCGGACAGACGGACGGACATGTCTTAATCGACTCAAAAAATGATTCTGAATCGATCGGTATACTTTAAGGTGGGTATTGGACCAATATTTTTGTATGTTACAAACATCAGCACAAACGTATAATACCCTCCCCACTATAGTGGTGTAGGGTATAATGACAAAAAAATGAGAGAGTATCTGTTTACTCTCAAGTTGTTGTATATTTCGTAAATTCATGTACGTTGGTGTATCAAAAGAAACAAATATACTATAAGATTACTAAACTCTGTACATACATACTTACATGGATATATACATAAATATATCTGTAAGTACTTGTTTTAGGAATTGATAAAAATTGTTACAGGAATACATACATTAGTGTATATGTACCTGAGAAAAGTTTAAAGATATATCAAGACTTACCATGTCTTTACGAAATAACCGTAGAACAATTTAGCCATTGATAAACGTTGATAAACGAAGTGCATAAGGCAATCTTTTAAATAATTACATATATTAAATTAAAAAAAAATTAACTGCTATAATAACAACTGGTGTTTTAATAACATTTTAATAATGATCGCTTCTCATTTCGATTTCTTAACCACCCACACCCAACCTTTTTCCAATTTATGCAAATATCAGTTACTGGGTGAGTGACTAGAGTTCAGCTGTGTGGCTGAAGAGGACGTTTCATTCTTTGTAGCATCATTAACTGATAAAATGCTGGTATCACCATAAAATTTCGGTTGATCATGTTGTTCGGTGCCAGCACCGTTCGTCTCTTCATCGGAATCATCATCGCCTGATGATTCGGCCGTATTGGCGTGTGAGTCATTGTGAGATTGGTTGTTGACAGCAGAATGAATTTTGGACGATTCTTGCTTAACAGCTTTGCTGAGACGTTCATAACAAGAGGTGCAAACACGTTGTGGTTTGGTGCTCTGTTGTGGCAACAAGAACTTTTTAGAGGAGCAAGGACCACATACGACAGCTCCACAGTTGCGACAATGATGACGTCGCACGATCATTGTAAACTGAGTTTTCTTGCAGTGCATGCAAACAGTTGCCTCCGCATCTGGTACCCAAACGGCAGCATGATTTTCTACAGGCTTCTTACCAGATTTACGGAGTAAATCTTCTACACACTTGTTAATATGAGCCATCCATTCTTGTTTTTCAGTTGCTGTTGCAGCGCATACTACAAACGATTTTGTTGTTGTCCGTATTAACCATCCGTTGCGATATTGTACACAGTCATCAATGTTCTCCAATGAAACCTCTTCCAAAGGCATTATATGTTGTTTATTGTATTTCTTCTTTCCTATGACAATATTTCCGTACACCAAAATATCGTTAAAAAGAAAGAACTGCCTAGACTTGGGCCGTTTTCGACACATTTTGGTTAATACACCCTCACCAACCAATACCCGTCCTGGTATGGCTAAAGGCACGCCCGAACTGCCAAAACAGTTTTCGACCATGGCTATGCGTCTGGAATTTGCTTCCGAATTCACCAAACGATCAACCATCTTTTATTTAAATTTTCTGCACTTTTTAGGAATATTTTGCTATTACTTTAATAATTTTTATAGGCGTTTATTTAAGATCAGCAGCAACTAAAGCAAATGTCGTTTTTATTAATGCATAAAAAGAAAACGATTTCACGTACTTTTTTGCCTTTCCTTTGTGCTGTCTTTCTTTCGAACGGAAGTGATTGCAAGTTAATTTTTTCTTTTTACAATATCTCTTTTACTTTTTTATCGAGAATTACTTTTTTTACTATACACTCATTGGAGGAAACTTAATTTTGTACATTAAAATTATGTATTATTTAAAGAATCTTCGTAAAATTATAAATAAATTTATGATTTGTAAATCGCTTTGTGCAATACAATAAAAAAAATCACTCATGAAATGGGGAGAGTCTGTTGATTGTCAAATTGTTGCTGTAAAGTTAGTGTTGGAAAGCGGTAAAACAAAAACGTAAACATAAATGAAAAAATAGTATGTTAGGAAAATCGACAATGTTATAAAACTTATTTTTATTTTATCTCGATTATTTTTATAATTATATAATTTCACAAAATATTTCTAATTATCTCAAGGATTATATTCGCGTTTTATAGTTCCTGTCTGATATAGCTAAACGCTTAATTAAACGCTTTGCAACACTTAGGAAACACTACAAATGTCAAATTCCAAAACTCAAAACAACTAAATGAGCGAGATTAATCTGCAACAAGTCAATGGAAATTTCTTTGCAAGATGCCTTCTTTTTGTATACACATTCATAAAAATTTAATTTCTTTTAATTACATAATTATACAACAAAATAAAAAAAACTGAAAGAGCTAATTGCAAATTTAAAGGCACAAGGAAATACACACAAATCAACAAAAAATATAAAAGTAACAGACTATAACGAAAAAATCAACTCAATATAGTAAATGGCCGAAGAAATACTAAATTTTTATCGTTGTTTTATTAGCTGAGAGCCAGAGACGGAAAGTATTTTTCTGTTCGTCATAAGCACTAAAATTAGTTTTATATTATAATATTAATATACACTAGGGATGCCAATCGGAACTGGCTTTTACAAATCACGGGATTCGGAATTTTGAAAATTGCAATCTCGGGATTCCGGGATATTTCTATATAACATGATTTTTGGGATTACATGAATTTAATTATTTTATATATGAAATTTTCAAATAATCATCTTTGTAAAGAAAATGTTTAAGTTTGTTGAAATTTAGCAGACAGAAGTTGAATTTAAATTAAAACAATCTTATTAATTATAATTCTTAAATAAACATTCAGAATTTCATAATTTCTAAAGCTATTTAACTGCATACTTCCTAAATAAAAATAAATATCAAGTTCCGAAATTTTACGTAAGTACATTTTATACTGTTCCATGCCAACTAATAATTATAACAGGGGCCAATTCAGAAATTTTTCTTTGAAAAATATTTGGAATTTTACATTAATATGGGCATTTCCACCGAAAAGTCCACCGTGGTTCAAAAATTAAAGGTCATCAAAAATAAAATTTCAACTTCTATTATTATAGAAAAAGATTAAAATTTTATTAAATTAAAGACCCCAAAGCCTTTCTAACCACTGTGATGAGAAATCGGAATAAAAAGTTACAATAATATTTCAGGCATAGTTAGTAGCATTTGCTTTTAATAATTTTGATTATTTTAAAGGCTAATATTTAAATGGACTTTTATCGGAAAACATTTGTTGAAATAATAGTTATCTTAAATCATACAAATATAAAAAGATAAAGATCCTTAAAAGGCAAATTTTCGGTTTTCTTTCATAGACTTTAAAATGTCACGTTCGTCACGTTGAAACAGGATTTATCCCTATAACTTTTAAGTTGGCATTCAGAAGTATTTTTCTCAAGTGCAACCTTCGAATTGAGAAATATTGTTATTTAAAATAATGTGATATTTATGCAATTTATTCAATTAAGTGATAGTTATGATTTTTTAGTTGATAAGTGGAAATTAAGAAATGTATGGAAAAAAAGTGATTTTCGGATATCGGCTTTATATGGGCGTTATGACCGATTATTGTATTATCATCAGAAGGATCAATAGTTATACATTTGGAAGTTTTTTGTGTGTTTTTATTATCAGGATGGCGAAATTTTAGTTATATATCCAAGTTTATGGGTATATCAAATTTGGGCTTTGTATGGAAGCTATGCTATTTCTCCGACTCCAAAAACTTTCAACTATGTCCATCCAAAATAAATTTATGGTCTAATTAATTTTCAATAATATTGCAAATTTCATCATTTGAAATTTTTGTCACATCACGTCATGTCACGTCACACATAACGGCTTGTACCAAAAAATCTGAAAACAATTTTTTAGTTCTAAAAGCTGAAAAACAATCAATAAATATTCCAAATTCCCATATATAGCAGTTTTGGAACATAACTAGTATTTATTGTAAATTTCATAATTATACAACAAAAATAATTTGAAAATATATAAAAATTATGGCTCAAAAGAGAAAATAAAACTTTTTTAAGCAAATCCGGGGATTTGTTTAAAAAAATCTCGGCTTACGGCTTACGGTATACCGTTATACCGAAAATATTCCGGATTTATTTTGCAATTCTCGTGATTCATGATTTACTAATCCCGAAAATTTTCGGAATTGACATTGACACACTGTATCACCACTATAGAATTTTTTAAGGATCAGGCCTCATTCGACCCACAAACTCTCCTTCAGAAAATGAAAAGGAAAACTTCTCAAAGAAAGCGATGACTGATATTTTATTTATTTTATTTTATTTATATACGAAAATCAACCGAGCCCATAGGGCCATATATAGTTGGTAGACTAGCATATGTTAAAATAGGCAACTTAAATCAATATTACAGATAATTTCATTATTACATAAGAGGCTGACTACAAAAATGAATTGCTTATGTGTACATATGTGTGTGTAAATAACTTCATATATGATAATATCTATTAGCGCTGTATAATTTTAAAAATTCATTGCAAAAAAGTAATAAATACATTAAATCGCATTAGTGGATGCATATTCAAAAAGCTGCGTTTTAAATGTTGTAAATCGTAAATCAAAACATCTAAGAGTTCGAGGAAGAGAGTTCCAATGTTTAGAAACTCGCACATGAAAAGATCTTTCGTAAGTGGTTCGATTTATTATAGGAATTAAAATTTGAGGATTTCTGTCAGAATGCAAAAATTCAAAAGTATTTCTAACATATTCAGGGCAATTAGCTCTTACTACCTTATAAAAGAACAATAACAAACGGATTTGAACAAAATTCATAAAAGAGCAACCCAAGAATATTTTTTCTCTCACACACAAAAATCAAAAGTTTCCTTGTGTGAACCGACAATTATAAACACTAATAACACAATTAAATTCTACATAAATAACATTGAAATAGACGTAAATTCCTCTACCAACATTTATAAGGATAGGCTTATATTTACAAATACTGTGAGCCCTCTTGTAGAAACTCTCTGAAATATAATAAAAAAATTCTGAAATATATTAGAAATTTGTAACTCTATTTTATAGAACGTCACTGTATATATAACTAATTTTAGCGAAATTTTTGTAAATAAAATAAAACTTGAAAGCATTTGGCATGGGTGTTTGATGTACCATATGTGTGAAAAGCCCAAGAAAAATAGGATTTTGCTATGGAATTTTACTGGCACAAGTAAAAATCCACAGCATTATTAACAAGGGATTAATCTCTGGCCTAGAGTCCGTCTACCTCAAATTTTCGATATGGTCACAGTTCATAATAATCAGGTCAAGGATTTTAATGCACTAAAAAATTAAAAATATGCGCTTATAATATGCACTATAAAATGGGAAAATATGCACTATAAATGTGAAAAATATTTTGCCCTTAATTTGTATTAATTCAAAGTATCCGATTTATTTAAGCTAAAGTTATCATTAAATTCACAGCTAACGTAATTAGGCTCTTTAGATTACATATAGTGTATGACATTTTGTTCAATACGTAAAATATGCAGAATAACTAATATTAGGAATATGAACAAAGAAGACGTTTTTAATTTTCATATTATATTATAAGTAAAAAACTATATTCTTTAGTTATTCTTTCCTTTCGTTATACCGAGATTTACCCGTATTAAAATATGAAATTATGGATAGGCAGACATTGGACTATGGTTCAAAAAGCGATTCTTAGACAAAACATATAGCAGTAACTAATAACCAACTAAAGGATCTTAATCATAATTCTTTATCAGATGTTTATAGAAACAATTTTATATACAAAGTATATACATTTTATCAATCAATTATCAATTGTTAGTACAAATTTCTAATAGACTTGCATGCAGGCGATAATTATATAAAATAACAATTGTTAGTATACAAAAAAAAAAAAAATAAAAAAATACAGCACACATATTTACAACAAATATCAGTTGAAGCCTTTTCTATGAAATGTTGCAAAATGTGCTTACAATTTCTACCTGTTTTTGTTTCTCCTCCAAGGCCTTCTGTTTAATTTCATCATAATGTTTACGTTCTTGAAGTCGTTTTTCGGTGTGTAACTTGAAAGGACACATTTGAACTACCATTGGTTTTTTTTCGGGGACGAATGGTTTTTCTTTTAATACTGTAGGGGGACGTGGTTCAAATTTTGGAACCTGATTCTTTTGTTTCCACTCCTCCAACTATAAAAGACAATCATAACGATTTAATGTGTAATAACAGGCAAAACATTTAGTAAATTACCCTTTTTCTACGTTTTTCTTCAGCCTCGCGAGATTTTTTCAAAACCTGAGGCGTTACGGCCACTGTAACAGCATGGGCGGGCTTTCGTTTCTGTAATAGTTCATGGTGATGGTTGAAGTTAGGTGCTGGCCGAGAATGAAATTCTCTCATTTTACGTTCCTCTTCCGCTCTGCGACGTTCGGCTTCTTCGCGATTCCGTTGATATATATCTTTAACTAAATATGCTTGTGGAGGAGGTGGCACATTTTTTGAAATTGCACCTTTGTGAAGTCCTACTGCTTGAGAACATATTGTTTTTTTCGTTGACCACTCGCACGCTAAATTTGGAGCCACTTTTAGGCATAGCTCTCGTCCGTCTTGCGGTTCTTTATTCACATCAACCGGTGATGCTGCGCACTCTTCGTCCTCAACTTTTACAATGCTTGGTGACAAATGTTCATCTAATAATTTATTTTCCGATTTTTGTACCGGCGATGTGAAATTGGCTTTTATGTTTTCTTTATTTTCAATGGACTCATTTAGCTCAGTTTTAACTAAAAAATAAGGAAATTAAATAAAATTTTTATAAAAATGCATTTTTGTTTAAAATTCCTTACTCATTTTTTGTTGCAAGAACTCCATTTCATCTACTCGTTCATGTTCGTAATGCTTTTTGGCTTTAAATAGAATAAGCAAAAAAAATGCAATTAACGGGTTTTTAATAAAAATGTTCATTTTATGGGATGCAATAGCTAATTCGGTTTTCATACTTACAAAAAAAATTTTGAGAATCGTCAAGTTGGCTGTTGCCTACATTAATGTCATCCCAATCAAATTTATGTTGCTCTTGCTGCATTTTACAATTTAAAAAAGCCATTTTCTAAACTATAAAATCTAAAATATGTAGAAATCACCTTATTAAAATATTATAAATTCAATAACTCTAATAATCCGTGTTAAAACAAAAAATATGAACAATTTGTATACGATGCGCGGTAGTTTTCAAAAAGTCGGTTGAAAACAAAACGTACAAAAAAACAAGAATACACTACAATGAAAAGAAAAGGGATAGCTACATAAACTAACTAAATGTCAAAGTAAACGAAAGAGTTGCCATATCTGTATGATTTTGGTTAATAAAAAATTTTCTAGTGTTTTTTTTCATTTCGCACATATGATTTTTTATATGTTTCCACTGATGCGTTTTGAACAAATCCAGTTAGTTTGTGCAAAACTAGTCGAAATCATGTGGATT
>NC_060951.1:66775782-66782205 GCF_022045245.1 Lucilia cuprina
GTTATTAATAAATCCAAATAAATAAATAAATAAATAAATAAATAAATAAATGTATTTTTTCGAACAAGATTTACTTATGCAACACTGCGTTGTGTCTAGGATAAGCAAATACGAAAGCTTATATGAATGGAAAGCCTGTTCAAATTGAATGTTTTTATCGAAAAAGTAACATTTTATTTTAAAATAAAAAAGAACATAGTATAATGTTTACGCAATGTTTAGTATGAGGTTTACGCAAATCTAGTAGATTTGAAACCAGTGGAAACAACGAACCAGTTGACGAAATTTAAAACGTTGACAAAATTGATGTCTATATTCGTCATATAGTATTATTATTTTAAAGATTGATTTGACTTAAAATCGAAGTAATTTTAATGCCATGCTTCCACTGGCTTCAAATCTATTAGATTTGCGCAAACCTCTGGGAGGTATTTCCATTGAACTTACTCGTTTTAATTTTAATTTAAACAATAAAAATACAAACTTACAGTTTTATTCAAAGTATAACAAGTAGTCCGACTCTCATATACAGGAAATTACTCTCTCACATCTACGGGTGTCGTCTAAATTCGACTCTCTTGGCCTCTTTTAAGGATTGTACACGAAATTACGGTTGTACACAAAAAATCTGTAATTTTTTAAAATAATTTTATCTCACTTTTTATACAAAATTTTGTTTAATTTTCCAAAACTGAAAAAAAATATTTTTTTTTAATAATTGACATTTCATTTTTGTTGTTGTTGAATTTTAATTTTGAGACAGAGTTTCAATTTTTGGTATTGAAAATTCGAACAAATTTAAAATTTTAACTTTTTTATAAAACTCTGTGTGTTTGGAATGCACCAATACATATACATTTTTGTTACTAACACATATTTAGAGTTATGTACTTTTTCACTAACACATGCTTAGAGTTAGGTACTGCTGTCAAAGAGTCTGACTACTTGTTATACTTTGGTTTTATTTGTAGAAATTATTTTATTAAATGCCAATAATTTGAAAATTTAATTTTGTTCTTATTTCATTTTGAAATAAAATGTCACTTTCGATGAAAACGTCCAATTTGAATCAATAGACAATTGTCGTATTGTTTATCCTAGACACAACGCAGTAGCAAACCTTATTCGAAAAAACACATTTTCGAAATATTTTAAAACAAATCTAGTAGATTAAAGGCCCAAATTGACCACACAAGCGGCTTGACAAACATACTTTTTTATTTCAACACACACTGCACAAACATTGCAAGCACAAACACCGATTCTTTCACTTGCAAGGATACAGATGTAAATTTTTCTTCGAAATATAAATTTAGTAAAAAATTGGTTATTTATGGATATAAACAATAAAAACGGATTGACAAAAATTCAATATGTACAAACCGCAAGCATTTGTGCAAACACACACAAAATTAAAATAGTCCATTTTTCGACTTTAAGTATTTTATAACTTTTCCGACTTTTCAAGTTTTTTCGACTTTTATTTACAAAGTCGACTTTTTCACAGTCGAAAGTTGAGTCGACTTTTCGATTTTTGTCGACAAAAAGCCATTTTTCAATTTTAAAATCCACAGGGTGAACAAATTTTCGTAAGAAATTGAATATTATTCATCTTAATTCCGATTTTTGGAACATAACACTACATTCTTCTTCTTTCTTTATGTTTCTTTATGTGTACCAAGTTGCAGCCAAATCGGGCTATTGGAATGGTCGAAAATTCAGTTACAATTTGTACCAACTAACAAAGCTAGTTAAAAACCTTTTAATAATAAAAATAATTTAAAACAGAAAGTGAATTAAATCGTTTGTATTCCTTATTGTAACCCAGTGTATCTAGGTTTGGATAACGAAGCCTAAAATTTAACATGTTATTTATGAATAATAACTTTGCTAAAAGTTACCACTATCATCATTTGGGGACTGAGTTAGGTATACAAGTCTTCAGCATAAATTTAAAAAAAGTTGAAAGTTTTAATATTGAACTATTGAAATTAATTGTAAATCATGCTTATTAAACGTTATCTGCTAGAGGGAATGTGTGTAAAATTTTATGTAAATACTTTCAAGGATATTTATTGAAGTTGGTCTTCTGCGTCGTTAGTTCGACACACGATATACAAAAACAGCTGAGTAAATTTAGTTTTCTTTCAGCAGCCAGTCGCAACAGGTCACACACTGGCGGAGAAGAGTGGGTGTTTCAGTTTCGTAATGGAAAAAAAGAAAAACGTTATAAAGTTCTGTTAAAAAGTGGTGTGGTGCATATTTTTATTATAACGAAAAACTACCCTCTTCTTTATAATTCTATTATTAATGGCTTACTGACAATTTACATTTTCGACATTTCATGTGAATTATTATTTGTTAATTTTTTTTTACATTTTATTTTAATGCAATACGAAAAATTGGTCCTTGAAATTGCGATTGTTAAAAACCGCAAGACTTTTGTTGTTGTTTAAAATATGTGTTCGTAGGTGCTTTTGTAGGGGTGTGAATAAAAAGATATTAACAAAAGTAAAGAATATTGTCCTCTTCAATGATGTTTACAACGACAATGTTCTTATAATTAAAAACATCATCAACACTATATTGATATTAATTTAAAAATTTACATTTTTAATTACTGGTCATATCAAAACTTTTAAAAGGTAATCGTAATTATATAACACATTGTTTATAAGTAATACATACAATAAAATGAAACAATTGTCAAGAAGAACTAAAAATTTAAACAAATTTATTACACGATTAATAGAAAAAAGGTACATGAAATATTGATATCTTAAAAGTAACGACATAGATACCGAATTTAATTTGTTCAAACTGCGGATATTTGCAAAACTAAAAAATTAATATGTATTTTTAGAACCTATTAAACTATGTTATGTACCTCAAAAATTATTTTTTTTTAATTTATTTATTTTGGTAATGTTATTTTAGCAGTAAATGAAGTAAAATGGTTTTAACCGGTTACGATGGCTAAGCGGTTAGAGTTGTTATGTTTATGTACGATATTCTATTTATAATTGAAAATTCACCTTGAAAATTGGTAATGTTCAATTTCCAAAAATCATTCTATGTATGATGCATTAAATTAATTCCTAAGAAAATTAGTCCTTGTAGGAGTAATTACAATTGACTGAATGATTATTATTATTTTTTAATAATTCTAAATGAATTTTCATTTTAGTAAAATATTTTAAATTTTAAAATCGTTAATACTTCCTTTTGAAACGTACATCATGACACTTTTTACATGATCTTCGTTTATTCAATTCTAATAAATTATTAACTATTTTAAACATCAAAAAATCAGTCATTAGTAAGTAAATTTTTTCACAGTTGATTTAGGTATATAACTCTAATTTCCTCCTTATCTATGCCACTCATTTATTTACAATTTAATTTCCGTTTTTTGTTTAAAAGGCAATAACCTCTTTAGTTGTCTACTGCGTATCGTTCGTCTCTTCCTATATACACTGACTATGTCCGACTAAACTAACTTATATACATACATATGTACATACAAATAATCCAATACACAGAAAAATTAGGCATAAAATTAATAAATTGAAATAATATAAATAAAAAACTGTTTTTTTGTGTAAACTTTGTTATTATTATAGATATTAAAAACCTAGTTTTGTCATCTACATCGCTGATGCCTCATACTACTATAAAGTAAAATTTGTGGCAGTCTTCATCTTCTATATTTTAACTCATACATCAGTGTATCATAATTACAAACATGTTGTTGCCAAATAATATTGATTATGATTACTTAATGAAATTTCTGGCACTGGGAGATTCGGGTGTAGGAAAGACAAGTTTCCTTTATCAATATACAGATGGACAATTTCATTCACAATTTATCTCAACAGTGGGCATTGATTTCCGGGAAAAAAGAGTGGTACGTAAATATTTTATAAAAAGAAAATATATATGGAAAGTTCGTGTTTAGATAAACAGTTATTCATTGATTTTAAGAGCATTCATGATAAAACATACAATTTGAAAACTGATTTTTTGAAATTATGAAATGTCGAATTCTATGGAATGCAATTTAAAAAATAACATTGTTTATTTTTAATTTCTAGCTCTACACTTCCAGAGGTCGAAATCATCGTATACATTTGCAGCTGTGGGATACAGCGGGACAAGAGAGATTTAGATCCCTTACAACAGCATTTTATAGGGATGCCATGGGTTTTTTATTAATTTTTGATTTAACTAATGAAAAGTCCTTCTTAGAAATAACAAACTGGTTAGAACAACTTCGAGTTCATGCATATTCCGAAGATCCGGATGTTGTTCTATGTGGGAACAAATGTGATCTGGATACATATCGCGTCGTATCTCGGGAGCAAGTGACTGCATTTGCTGAACGTTACAATTTACCATATATCGAAACTAGTGCGAGTACGGGTTACAATATTCGTCAAGCTGTCGAATTACTCGTTGGTCGTGTAATGGATCGCATGGAGAATTCAGTGGAAAATTCCGAACTGACTCGTTTAATGACTCAAACACGTTTAACAAGTTTTCAAACATTGAAATTAGCCCTCCAAAAAGACCAAGAAACTGCAAACGATGCTCGAAATACGAACAATACTTGCGGTTGTTAAATACATAATTTTTGAAATGTATTGAGTCGTCGTACATTCGAATATTTTTGAAACATCCGAAACAATAAAGACCTTAACATTTTTATTGTTATACATATTTTATTACTGACACCAAGAACTGCTATACTGGAAAAAGATGAACGTTACAATGGTGTCAGCTATTGAGACCGATTGAGACTTCAACAGATACAATAATTGTTTAATATTAAGATTAATATTTATGCTGCTGTTTAATGCAATAATGTTATTTCATTGCAACGTGTTGTGGTTTTGTAATTAAAAAATATATGTACCTATATCAACTTAACCTATGTATAATTCTTAATTCATAAATGTTCTCATAAGTACAAAAATAAAAATACATTTTGAACAAATTGTTTATCATCACATTGGCGTTTCCTTAGTACAAGGAAGATTATTTAACACAATTTGTATGTATGAATTTATTTGAATAATTTGTAAGTGTTCTATGTATGTACATATGTATATGCGTTAAAATTAATATAAAACTAAATGATTTGTTTAAATAAATTATTTTTATTATGTAAATTTATGTATTATCTAAAAGATTTTACTATATACGATATAAACATTGTCAATATTAAAATTGAGTATACGGGCATTTTAATAATTGCCGAATTTCGTTCTGTAATCCATTTATTGTAATAGCGGACATCAGCATAAACTCCTACATAATTTGATAGTAAAAAGTAAATTGTTATACAAAGTTTTATGTTAAAACAAATATGAAATATGTAGTTGTGTATTTGTTTACCTGGATAACCTGGCTGTGCACATCCTGATCCCCACGATACAATTCCAATTAAGGTATTATTAAATACCAATGGCCCACCCGAGTCTCCTTGACATGAGTCGGTACCGCCTAAAAGGTAACCTGCACATATCATGCCATCATATAAACCATTACTATATGATATTGCACAGACAGTTTTTGATATTGTTGACACATTTGCAACACGTAATGTCGGCGACAGAGAGCCCTATAACATAGAATGTTGCATAAATGTTAAAGATATATGAAATTTAAATGGAACCATCAAAAAGCACAAAATTTATTGTGTTATTATTCTGATACAATAACTTATTAAAGTTCCCTCTGGTTTAGTTTTTATTTTTTTACAATAACAGCACAAATACTGTTCTTTAAAAAATATGTTTTTTAATATTTCCGGAAATCAGGTGAATTTGTGATTTAGAAAAAAAAATTGTAATAAGAATTAGACGAATTATTTATTTTTCTTACCCGTTCTGTTTTACCCCATCCTGATACTTGACACGATACTCCCGCTGGTGTGGATGTATTTGCCAAGGCTATTGGAGCGATTGTTAGATGGGTTTTATTTTTCGGTAAGCCTGTTTTTAAAAACATTAAACCAATGTCATCGCGCATGGTATCCATACTGAATGTATTCATATATGCAATAGACTTGACATGCGAAACAATAGTGCCATTAACACGTTGATAACGAATCAAGGTACCCATAACAACAACAAATTCTCTCGCTTTACGGTAACGTTTTTTATCAGCACTACAAGAAACCATAAACAAAAATTTAACAAAAATAAATTACAACAATACATCCCAATAAACATCAATTCAAACCTGTGGAATAATTTGAACAATTTTTTTTAACAAAATAATGTATTCTTTAAATTAAAAATGATAATTTCAAAAATATGCAAAAATTATGTACTAATGTATTTTTTTACATTACATTAAAGGTGACAAAAAATATATAAATTTTGCAATAATGAGTAGATTAAATATAAAGAATACTTG
>NC_060951.1:66782305-66785043 GCF_022045245.1 Lucilia cuprina
TAATAGCTCATAATGTTTGGTGCAGAATTTTAGATAATAATGACAGACATTCCTTAATCATGTCTTTATTTTTAATTGCAGGAGTATTATGTTATACGAGAATGGCTTTTGCCGGGTTGGTTGATGTCTGTTCAGGCCTTTGTTACTTTATCATTTATACTGATTTTTATTGTTTTGGTCATTTTGGCCTTAACTATTATTCGATTGCCATTAAAAGCAGTATTGCAATATGAATGGTTGCTTGTTCGAATCTCATACTTGTGCACTGCTGTTTCTTGTAAGTTAAAAGACTTTTTTATATTTTACATTATTATTTCTATGATTTCATTTACTTTTAAGCCCTGTTTATGTTTTTGGCTGTATGTATATTCGGAGGCTGTGCATATCGACGCGAATGGTTAATGTATCCTAAATTTAACGTTTTGGGATGGTCTTATGCTTTAGCCGTTGTAACTTTTATTTTATTGGGATTAGCTGCTTTAATACTACATCGTGAGGCTCGCGAGGCATATGAGATGAGAGGTGAACAGAAGAATTTGGTCATGCAAATGGAAATGCAAGAACCGGGCTATCAACCACCTAGACACCATCAGAGTCAGTCAAGAAGTTTACATGGTTACATATAAACTTTTTTATTGAAGTTTAAATATGAGAAACATTCCACTTTTTTACACTTTTATATAAAAGTATTTTATTTTAAAAAGGAAATTCGAATTCCTCGGATATCTTTAATTCCGTCCATTTACTTTAAAACATTTATATATTTTGTTATAAATATTTGCTCATTTAATAATTTTTTTCATTTTAAATTTGACTCAACAAGTGCCTTAGAATGGTAGTTAATATTTAAGTACATACATATAAACATATTTTATTTTATTAATACTTTAATTTGTTCAAGTACATAACGTTGTATTGTAATTCTTTCTTAATATTAACGAAGATTTGCCGTCCAATTACACAGGTCTCTCTCTCTCGAATATTTTTATACATTTCTATTTTTATAAAATTATAAACAAACTACAAATACAATTTTCAAATATAAATAAAACAAAAATGCTTTTTTAATATGTTTATAATTGTTTAACTCTCTTACGACATTATTTTTATGATTTTTTATTAGGTTTTCAGCAAAATAATGATAAGATTTCTTTTTATCACATTATGAATACATTGTCAATAAATTACGCGTCATTTCGCTCATTCAGCATGTTTTGAAATTGATTAGTTTTTGATTTATCAATATACTCATGCTCCAATATGAACAGTTTCTTGTTAAAGTTCAATATAATAACTTTGTTTTCAGTTGAAAGGTATTCGTCAGAAAGAAACGTTGTTATTGTGAAAAAAAATGTTTAAAAATTGGGAGATATAGAGTTATTAATTATAGTGAACGTTTCAAAATATACACAACATGTTGAGAATTTTAAAAAGTTTTTTAAAAATTTTCTATTTAATTGTTACAAGTATGTGAAAATTTATTGAACAAGACAAAAATAATTATAAATTGATGTATCCCGTACATACGTAAAAGAAAAGTAAATGTATATACAAATACATACGTAGTATTTTCTTCTATGGAAGTTTGCTTCTGACATATGTATGTACATTGTACAAGAATTATTAATATCAAGTGAACAACATTTTTCGCTGATTTTATGATACATTTCGATCAATCAAGAATTCACATTATTCAAGAATTAATATAATGTATTGTATTGTTATATTTTAGTCAACAATTATTGGGAATTCCTGTACCTATCTATACCTTACCTATCGTAAAATACATAACATTGATAAACGTTAAAATTTGCTGAATTATTTTTGATAAGATTCAAATTGTAATTTCCTCTTTTCATTTTTAGTGTAATAAAAATGCATTAGAACATTTAATTTTATAAATGTTGTCACATGAAATCATTTTCATCTGTTCTTACTATCGAAATTTACATTTGTTTAATAAAAAATTGAAATTCAAAATTAATGAATCATTGATAAAATTTAACAATTTATTTTCTTTATATCTGTAGTATGTCTCATAGTAACACCCTCATCAGCGGGTCCACCTTCACCAAGAATTATTAACGGCACAGAAGCTACTGTGGAGCATGCAAAATTTCAAGTTTCCATAAGACTGAAACGTTACGATAATACATTTGGCAATGGCCACATATGTGGGGGTGCTCTTGTGGGAGCGAATAAAGTCTTAACAGCCGCACATTGCCTTTACGAGTAAGTGACGAATAAAGTGAATTGTTTGTTGTAATATACATATATTTATAAATATGTTCATAGCATTACCCTCGTTTATACAGAATCACCCTATATTCAAAAAGTCCCAACTAATATTTTGATAAAATTTGAACCAATTTGAAGCCTACTATAAACATTTTACGCAATCTGTAGGCCTCAATATCCAAGATATTTTGATAAAATTTGAACCATACGTGTTTTACGTCATAAGGACGATAACATAATAAGAATGTTTGAAATCGGTCAGGCTTGGGGGGTAATGACTACATTTCAATTACAATTACTTCAAATGTAATTGTAATTGAAGCTTTTCTAATTACAACTTGTAATGGTAATTGAAGTTTTTCCAATTACAATTACTTGTTATTGTAATTGAAAAATTTCCAATTACAATTACTTGTAATTGTGAATTTTGTTCCTTATAATAACATGTAATTTGTAATAAGTAATACCTTTATTACAATTACAAGTAATTTTAATTGGAA
>NC_060951.1:66785143-66860300 GCF_022045245.1 Lucilia cuprina
CCAAGAATTATATTATTGCTTTAACTACTGCTCTAAACAATTGTCTGAAGTTGTAGCAGTGGCATTTGTTTTGCTTTATAATCATACGTTTTTTAAACTATTGCTACTTATAAAAAAGTAAATCTCAAATATAGCAGTAGTAATAAATTAGTAGAAGTAGAAATCGTTCTAAATAAAACATAAACTACAATTGGGGTAGTAGCTTAAAAATATAAATAATTTTATTGCTACTTTTGAAAAGTAGCAATAGAAATCTTTGCTACTAGTTGTTCGTTCTATTGCTACCAAATAATTGAGGTAGCAATAGAATAAAAATTGAAGTAGCAATAGAAAAAGTAAAAACTTCGAAAACAAAAAATAAACTAACAAATACACATATCCCAACGGGAAAAATGTTCAGTATAGGGGCCTTATTAAAGGCATTATTCTAAAGACACATGTACATCAAGTCGCATTGAAAAATTGTTTTAATTATACATGCTTACTTAAAAAGGCTTGTAGATGGTCATCTGTCGAAGGCTTTTTATAAGATTTTCAGTCAAAGAATTTGTATTCATTAGAACTTATAAAAATCTTATGAAGAAAATTTTCATACAAAATTTGATACATAATACTTGATAAATATACATGAATCCTTTTAGTAGTGAACATAATGAGAAATTAATATCGCAACTTTATAATACGTAAATAAGTCTTTAGAAGGCTTTCAAATCGAAGTCCTAAATTTAATCCCGCAGCTTGTGCCTTTTTTCTGAATGACGTATTTTTTTTCTTATTTTAATAATAAAATTATTTTTATGCTACCAAAAATTTTATTAGCATTTCTACCTAGAACTGCTACCAAAATAAAGTAGCAATGCTACCAAATGTTTAATTGTTGAAAAATATAATAACATTTATTGCTACTTGAAAAAAATATTTAGTGCTACTATTTGAAGAATTCAATTGCTACATTAAAATATTTAAATACCAATGACTCTACAACTGGTATTAAAATTTTTATTTTTTGCTACATCTTTAACTACTGCTACCAAAATCTAAAGGTAGCAGTAGTAATAGTAAATGATTTGCTGCTAGTTTTTGAAAATTTTTAACTACAAAAGTAGTTATTTTTCGTTACTACAGCTACTTGTAGTCTAGTTATTTAAACACTGAAATAAATAAATAAATAAATAAATAAATAAATAAAATTTTTTATGGTCTTAAAATAATATCTGCGTCATAAAAACTAAAAATAAAATTTTCAAAAATTCGAACTTAAGTTCGAAAATTTTTTAAAGCCATTGAAACCTGGTTTGGTGGCCCGAATTGTCTAAAATTTGGCAGTTTGGAGTACACTTGATGTCACGACAATGTTGGAATATTTAAAATAAGGTTCGAAAAAATTTTGCAGCTGTTAAAATAATCTCATAATTGGGGATATTCACAAAAATATAATTTAAGTTCTATTCGAGGTCAATTTATTACATTTTCTAATTTCGAAATAATGTTCGAATAAATTTTAAAGCTATTAAAATTATCTCAAAATCGTGGAGATTCACAAAAATATAATTTTTGTTCCTTTTCCTTACTTTTTCCAATTTCGAACAAACAAATTTTAAAACGAATTCGTAATACGAATAATTTCATTGTGTTCCATTCGACGAATTTACGCAACAAATTTTTTCGACTAGTTCGTCGTGCTTTACGAAATTCGTCGTTCGTCCCAATTGTGCGTATACCATTAGTTATTCTTTTAAATTTTACAGTATTTCTTAAACAAAATATGCAATACACTCAAACCTTATTTTATGCGAGTATGAATTAGTGCTGTTTCAAAATTCTAAAATTTTTCATTGCAAAAATAATTTTGAGAAAAATGTTGGTCCACATAAATCGATAAAGTACTACTACTACTGACAATCTCAATAAAGTACTACTACTGATTTTTTACCAATTCCGGTTCGGATATATAAAGTATTATTCCAATCCTTTGTAGGTACATGAAGAAATATTATTTTTTATTTTTAAGAAATTTTGTAAATATACTTCATTATTTGGAATTTGTATTCTGCTATTATTTGTTACCTTTATTTTTCATTATTTTTTAATAGTTTCAGTAAAGAATTAAATTTTTGTTGATTTTTATGCGATTTTGTTTGACTTTTGAGGGAATAATTTAAAATAGTGCACCTTTTTATTAAAAACCTAATTACTTTATTTTGTATGGAGCTTATGTATCGTTTTGTGCGAATTCGAATAATGCGTTTGTCTGCAAAACGAAATAATCGCATAAAACGAAGTTTGAGTGTATATGGAATTGGAGATTTAAAGCAATATCTAGTGGTGTACAAAGTTTGCAAAATTGTGCATGCATTTAATTTGTGTTAGTGAAAAACCTAAAAATTGTATATGTTTTATAATATGACAATTTTGAGAAGACGGTTATTTATGATTAATACATCATTGGACTTTGGAACACATTTCAAATGATACCACATATTAGATCTTTTGTTTCAAAACAAAAAAAAAAATAATTACAAAATACCTTTCTTTAATTTGGTCCAGCTCACGAATGGTCATCGACTTAAAATATTTTGGGAATTATCATAAAACAAAGCAAGGTAAATTTTGAGAGGGGTAACAAAAACAGAGTGAGTCGGTCTAATGTACATAGTATATTAGTATGGATGTATGTATATAGTTTATGAAATAGCAAAAAGGATTCAAATTATTTTTGGATATTTAATTCAAAACCCCATTATACATGTAAAATTTTCATGAGTTAGAGATATAATGCTTTGAATGAATTTGTAGTTATGTTTTCAAACAATTACCTTAAACCAACCATAAATTGTGGGTGCCACAAAGAAGCCTCCATATAGACTAAAACGCAGAACGCGCCACCAATCGTAATTTCCTTAAAAAATAATTCGGTAAAGAGCTTTATAACGAAACTTTCATTTAATTTTAAATTTACCCCATCGTTTTCCCTCAAACGTTTGTTGAATTAAACTGCTTGTTGGCCATATGAAACTGTAGGAAATCATACCCCTCACAATCGGATATTTCGTTATTAATACTTTGAATTTCTGTAGGAGCATAGACATTTTACTACTTTTTTGTTGTGCTAAAATAAGGAAATTGTTTTTGTTTTTCATGAGAACCCTTATGAATTTTAAAAAGCACAAGCGGTTACAAACGTTGACCTTGATTAGACGTTTGAATGCAAAAGGGCGGGTAGAAAAGTTTAGCTATACTCATATTATCAAACCTTCAGTGAAAACGGTACCTACATATTTACGTGTTTATGTATGTACATACATATGTAGGGTATGTATTGTTTGGTGTTAACAATTTGTATCTTGAAACCTAATTTCGCAAATGTAAAGGCTTTTTATAAAAACCTTTGGTAAACTGTAACACATTATCAGAACGGTCGTGAATTTCTAACTGGGAGCGTAATGGAAATTAAACAATGCTTTTTACTGGCGCTTTTTGTATGGGCTTTTGAATATTCCGAGGGTTTCGATAGTAAAATTGTAAATGGTTCGATGGCTTTGCCTGGCGAATTTCCATTTATGGTAAGATTTCCACATTGTTATCACATGTTTTTTATTTCATTTTACAAAAAAACGTTCTAAAGGTATCACTGAGACATGCATCTTCAGGTCGTCACTCCTGTGGTGCGTCTCTCTTGAACCGCGTTTGGGTTTTAACTGCTGCCCATTGTGTGGTTAAATCAAATCCGAAACAAATAAATATTCAGTACGGTAGCATTGAATTGGATCAGAATTCAACGGATCTGGCAAATGTATCAAAAATATTTGTCCACGAAGGCTATAACCCAGCCAATCAATATATACATGACATTGCTTTGTTGAGATTGGAAAAGCCGGCCACTGTAGAAAAAGATTTTGTCGGCGTTCGATTGCCAGAATTGAATGCCTCCACTGACAATCAAACACCAGTTACGTTAATCGGCTGGGGCTTAAACGCGGTAAGTGAATTTTTAAATACCAAGTGAAATAATTTTAATTAATTATTAAATGCTATTTTAGACGGGAGGAGTAGTACAGCAGTTATTGCAAAAAGTCGATTTGGAAATATTTGACGATGACGAATGCAGTAAAAGGCATGGTGTACAGATGCATTCGACAACTATTTGTGCCGGTGTGCCAGAGGGCGGCAAAGGACAATGCAGTGGTGATTCTGGTGGTCCTTTACTATTGAATGGTACTCAAGTTGGAATTGTTTCGTGGTCTCGTAAACCTTGCACAAGACCTCCATATCCAGGAGTTTTTACTGAAGTATCCGCATACGTTGGATGGATTTTGGAAACAATTCTTGACGCTGAAGACGATGAAGAAGACAATACCGAAGGACTCGAGCAAATATTAAGTGGAAATTTAATAATAGTTCGTGCTAAAAATCCCTTAAATGTGAAAAATTTTAATTAATAGAATAATATACAATCATAATGAAATTTGTGTTTTACTGGAAATCCATAATAAAAAATTGATGTGGTTTTTAGTTATTCATACATAAACAATTTGTAATTTTTTTAAATTATTTTGTAATTAAAAGTTTTTTGTTGCAGGTATCACTGCGTTTAAAAAAATCCAAAAAACACTTTTGTGCTGGAACCATCATAAAGAACAATTTGATTTTAACAGCTGCACACTGTTTTACTTACGTTAAAAAGGCCGAAGAGTTCCTGATTCAGTACAACTCCACTCTTCTCAATCCTATACAGCCACAATATGCAGTTGCATTGGATATAATAAAACACGAGGGATATAATCCAACCATCGCAATACATGATATAGCACTAGTCAGACTGAAAGAATCTATCAGCTTATCTACGAATTTATATAAAGTAAAATTGGCCGATGATTACAACGCGAGCTTTGAAAATATCACTGGAACCTTGGTAGGATGGGGTTTAAATGAGGTAATTAAATTGGTAACTCTCAAATGCTGAACAATTTCATCATAGTAATTTATTACTTCGTTTTAATCAGACCAATGGCGCACTTGCAGTTGAATTAGAAAAGGTAAACTTGGAAATAGTCGCGTTAGAAGAATGTCGCAATCAACTGAAATCTATCATTCACATTTCAAATCTGTGTGCTGGAGGAGTTGAGAACGGTCAATGTTCCGGAGATTCTGGAGGACCATTATTGTATGCAAATAGGCAGATTGGTATAGTTTCATGGAGCTTCAAACCCTGCGCTTCAAAGCCGGGTATTTTTACTAATTTATCGTATTATACTCAATGGATACAGGAAAAAGTTGTAAGCATTGACACTCTTAATTAATTAAATGCACTTTATTATAAATATTTTGACAACAAAAATAAACCTTGTTTATATATGTATGTACATTTAATACTAAAATTGCTCTAACTATTTCTAACGCGGAATTTTATTGTTCAATTGTATTCCCCCGATGTGAGTCGTGGTGATCGACTAGTTCCTTTCTTTTCATGTAGGCCAAAAATGTGGTCCACATTAAACTACAAATACTTACAAAAACAAGTCGATTTCTTTCAGGTATTATGGAAAAATTTATTGTCTGTAAAATCGGCCATATGCAAATACCCACCTAAAAAAATGTATATGTAAATGAAATCATGTTTAATAATAGAAAGTACCACTGACGTGTACTTACCTTAAATGTGGGTAAAAATTTTTCCTTTGTTTCTTCGACGGCCTCTGAAAAAGATTTCATTTCCAATAACGACATACCCATGAAAAAGCTTGCACAAGCAAAAGGACCATATGAAATTTGTTCAATGGCGGCCTAAAAATGAAATATGTATTATACACACACACATATATTCGCTGTCATGTAATATGATGTTACCCAAAATGTATATGGGTTAGTGTTGTCCATTCATTAGCTGGATAGTTTTCATGAAAATATCGTATGGAGAACGATTTTTCATGTTAAATATCTATTGATAGACATTCGTGAGTTGGACCGCTTACCAAAAAGTGCTTTTTTAGTAATTTTTTTATTTTACAGTATTTATTAAACAAAATATATTATATGTAGTATCATTTGGAAGGTTTTTTGAAGCCAAGTCTAGTGCATACATTTTATGTTTATTAGTGAAAACCCTAACAACACTTCGGAACACAATGAACACACGGTTAATTATAATAAATACATATTTGGAGCGGCTTTAAAACCCATTTCAAACGATACCTCATATTGTTTCAAAACAAAATAAAACTTAAAAAAAAAAAAAATAATTGTAAAATATGTACCTTTTTTAATTTGGTCCAGCTCACGAACGGTCATCGCTAGACTTTAAATAACAAGGCAAATTTTGAGAGTGGTAACAAAAACACGTTTTTGCTTTACATACAGAGTGAGTTGGTCTAATGTACATATTATTAATAAATTATAAACAATTGTAATTGGTTTTACCTTTAACAGACCAGTTCTCACATTCATTTGGGGCCACATCGCAGAAGTTAATCTAAACCAACCATATAATGATGGGGCAACGTAAAGAGATCCAAATAAACTAAATCTTAACATGCGCATATAGTCATAGGTTTCTGTCATTATTTATAAATTATAATTGAGTTCGATTATTTTATATTCAGAATGGGTATACTTACTTAAATTTTTACCCTCAAGCGTTTGTTGTATTAAACTTCCGGTGGGCCATAATATCGCATAGGATATTGATCCTCTGATCAAGGGGTGAGTGGTGATAAAAGCACGCCATTGTGTTCTTATGAATTTAAGTGTTAAAGGCACCATTCTATATAGTGTTTTAGTTATTAAAAAATAAATTTTTAGTTAAAAAATTTAAATGTCATGTATGTATGTTTGAGTACCAGTGCAATTTTTGAACATTTTTCTCATCACTAATTTTTCTCATCACTAATTTACCATTTTTAAATTGTTAAACGAGTTTAGTCTGGCTAGTTATTGAGTCTAATTTTTTTCGGAATTGGATTTGAAACCCATGTATACATAATAGCTTAAAAAAACTCAATGTATCGTTGTACAATAATTGTATTTTAATTTTTATTCATCAATAAATTTGTAGACTTATCGAAGCTGCTATATTATATTTTGTATAATTAATCGAAATTCCGTTGATACACATCTAATAGAACATTCACAAGAAATTGGAACAAAAGACTTAAAGGAAATAAAAACTCAAGTTCAAGGCCGAGATTTTAGTGTAATACAAGGTCAATGTTTCGGAAAAGCTTTTTTTAAATATTTCATATTTCATTAAAATTACCTCATATAACGTACGTTGAATTCGTATTTATTTTGAGATACACAAACAAATTATTTAGTTTAATGTACATACACATGCATACATTTGTCCGATTATTTCAACAATTATTCTGAACTATTTATTTTCTGTTCACTGATGTAAATGCTACAATAGTTGAGCGTGCACTAAATTGAATTTTTACTCAGAAATATTTTTGTTGCAATTTTCTAATGATGGGATGGCGACGTCATCAATTGCTTAAAAATTTCTAAAAAATAACCGAATCTCTTTTTGAATTAAAAATACATACTATTTTTTTTTAATTTGATGAATTTACACGAATTAGTGGTGTACAGTATAACAATTTTATTCAAATAATTTTGTGGATCGAAAGTAGGAAACCATGTTCATACTTTTTAGTATCAAACTTTTGTAAGAGCCAAGCAAGTCTATTCAAATTTAAAAAATTTCATATACATTTTTTGAAAACTTCATAGTCCGGAAAATTTATGAAAAAAGTTAGCGAACTGGGGAACTGTAAAAAGCCTAATTATTATTGTCTATTGTATTATTGTGTTAAGCATGTTCATCTCGTACCTTAAAGGTACGTTCAGATCTATCAAATATTTCATCAAAAAGACGTAACCATTAATTTTTATAAATATATTTTAGATTCTGCATGATTTTTGTAATTTCAAATATTGTCGAAACAAATAATAAAGACAGTCTGTACTGATGTCGTCAAAGATATATTATGTTTGTGCAAAGAAATATATATTTAAAGGATATCAAATTGTAGATTTTTGTCAAATAGGTTTCAACGTATCTTTAATATTCAAAATTAATTTTAAAAAAATTTAAAGTTGCAAAATGTTGATAAAGGTATTTCAGTGCTAACTACTTATTTTCTACAATAAGAATTCAACTTTGAAATTGCATATTAACAAAATTGTTGTTAAAAGATTACTTTATACCATACGTGCATTAAGAAAACTGTTGGCATCAAAAACTCCCTTTGTCCAAAATTGAGTTCGCTCTTTTTAAGTAATTGGGTGACGATATTTAAAATAATTAAATTTATGTAATCCCGAAATATTCCGGGATTGCAATTTCCAAAATTCTCAATCCCGGGATTTTTAAAAGCTAGCCCCGTTTGTCATCTCTGCTACCTACTTACCTTATTTATTTCTGTTTAATCTGCTTACCGAGGAACAACTTTTATGGGGGCTGCATTATTTTTTACAATTTAATATTTTTTTACTCCAAAGTATATATTACATTTTTTAGATATTTTAGTAGTGGAACGACTAAATTTGGACATTTCTTAATCTTAATTTATTATCCTATATACCTATAAGAATTTATCATTATTTGACTTAATATGAAAAAATAATAAAATGCAACAACAAATGCACCAAAATTTGTATTTTAATATTTTTTCTTGCTTTTTCCCTTTTACACAATCTCTATTTTTAATTGGAAAACATAAATTTACTTTTTACTTGCTTTTTCGAATTTTATTTATGAACAAAAACTTAGTTGGTTGACTGTAAAATTTACAGTGTAAATATTTGCATATCCTTATAGATTTTGGTAGAGGAATTTACGTCTATATCAAAAGTACTTATGTAGAATTTTATCGTGTTATTAGTATTTATAAGTGAATTTTGACCGTGAAGTAATTTTTAGAAGGGCAGTTCGTATGGTCAAACGATGACCGATTATTACAAAAATCGGTAGTGTCATTCAGACTTCAATAAAAGCAAGTTTTGCCGATTTTTGTTGACGTAAAACAACATTTATCATAACCAGGGAAACCGAAAACATGCTCTAGTGTATTAAGCGCTTTAAATATGCCGTAAAAAAAACATAAAATATGCTCTTAAAATTTAAAATATATGCTCCAAAAATTATATTTTTTATTATTTTTTAACATTGAAAAGCTCAAAAAGACTGAAATTGTAATGAAATAATAAATGTTTAATGTCATATTCTATATCCTACAACATTTTTTATAAATGTTTCATCTCATAGTTTGAAGAACTAGTATAATAGAATTCCGTTTTACGTTCAGATAACCAATAAATATCCTGAAACCATTTGGTCCCCAAAAAACATATTTCAAACGACAAAGTTTGACACATTTCTTCCAATTGTATTCATAGCTTTTAAACTGAAATTTTAATCGGTGTTCTCATAAATTCCAATAATTAGTTTTTTAAACCATAAAAATGGATTGGTCTCATGAAATCAAAAGTAATCGGTTTTATGTCCGATTTAAAATATAATGCTTTATTGAATAAAAAACTATAACAACGAATTTTTTTTTCAAAATTGCAAAATAGGCTAAAAAATTAAAAAAAAAAAATAAAAAAATAGAATTTTATTTTTTTTAAATAAAGTTTTGAAAGAAAATTAAAAATGTATAAAAACGAAAAAAAAGCGAAAACATCAAAATATGCACTAAGAGAGTAAGATATGCTCTAAAAACTCGAAAATATGCTAAAAAGTTAAATCATGCAAAAATATGCTCTTATGGGTAAAATATGCAAAAATATGCTCTAACAAATCGATGCCAAAATTCTCAAGTTGGTCTGAAATGTGTAAATATCTTATCCATGGGTCCATACGACGCACCACAAAAAACATGCATTTGCATATTTTGGTTTCCCTGATCATAACTATGGGCTCAGGTGGGTGTAGTACCAATATTTTTTTGCTGTTAAAAACATCAGCACAAACGCATGAATAACTACGTTTAAAGATATTTAAAATATCTATAAAAACAAAAAATATGAAGTTTTTTGCTTGTCTTGTAAAATTTCTATATATTTGTAGGGTTCGTTAAGAGGAATCAAAGTAAATTAATAAAGTAGCGACATCTCTTGTTGTACAACAACATCTACAACAAACACATGTATTTTGTTTTTGGAATAATCCAGCAATGTGTCAAAATAAAATTTAAGAAAATTTCCTTTAACAACAAAGTGAACAAAACCTAAATATAAAATATTACTTTAAGGTTGAAAATATAAAGGATTTAATTATATTATTATATATTATACAATTTATAACACTTTTAAACTACTTTAAAACCACTTTTAATTCATTTTTTCAACTTTTCACAAATTTTAACAAATTGAAAAACACAATTTAAAAATGGCGACATAAACAATGTTAACAATTTTCAAAACAAACTTTGACAACTAATTTTATTTTTCTATAGAAACTATAGTTAAATAAAATAGTCAAGTGATGCTACTTAATTAATTTACTTTGAGAGGAATGAATGTTTTTTCATAGATAAAAAAGTATGTACTTGTAACATGTTCTATATATTACCACAGGTTATACAGAGACGTCACGAAAAAGCTATTTCCCTCTCTTTCGCACAAAACGAATTTAATGATTTTTTAGCTGTATTTTATATACCTCTTCTTACCAAACAATTTCAAAATCAAACAAAAGCTGATTTTAGACTTTTTCAAATGTCAAAATTTACATCTATTGCATACAATAATAAATTACTTTTCCTTAAAATTTTACCGTTTTTAATCGCTATATTAGTACTAATTTTGTATCGACATAATTTGTGTTAAAACAAAACCAAACATGTGATGGCTATCAGCTGTTTTTCAATGAAATACTTCCGCATATTTTGTTATAACAGTATTTATTTTACAGTTTGTATCGATTTTATGAATGATGTGTTGTATGTATTTCAAAATCATTCATATAATTTTAATTTATTTAACAATATTCAATAACCTAGTCATAATTTTCATGTCACTATTTGTATTAGGTAATAAAATTATTACATCGTTTTGATAACAATAATTTAATATTTGTTCAAAAATTGCAAAACTTTTTTGTGGATTAAACTTACACGCATTTAATATATTTATATTATTTTTATGTTTGTACTTTGGGTTTAATTCTATAATTAGTTGGTTACAATAAATTAAATTTACTTTATCACATAATTTTGTAATGCAAAAACTTTACATTATTGTCGAACAAAGCAAAAATTTCGCACTGAGATCTGCGCCGTCCAACAATAGCAAAGGCGGTGGTTGAAACGAAAACTTCTGACGGCGGCTTGAAATCGACTGTAATCTAACTTAACACTCAAGGCGAATTTACATAAGGAGGTGGCAATTCAGCAACAACATTTTCCATGTATTTTGTTTTTGTATAAATCGAAAACGTCTGTGAAAAAAGTCGAAAATTTAAAATTTTAGTTTTTTCTAACAATTTAAATTAAGTTAAACGAAATACAAATAAATTTGTCCCATTACCTATTTTTTGTATGACTTGAATATGAAATTGTTTTTGGAAAGTACACGGAATCGAAGTGTAATTATACAGTGCTTATGTCAGACTGTATAGACAAATAAACTTTGGGCGGAATCAATGAATGTCATAAAAATTAAAATATTAAAAAAGGAATCGGCCAAGCTCTTTTAGATGGAGTTATTAATTTTTATATTAATATATAATTTATTTAATATTTATCTAATTTGATTTTAAAATAGTCTTAAATTGTTCTCGAAAAATGAAATCTTGATATTCTTTTGCTATATCTGCACAGCATAATGACTGTTTCGGATTATCTCGATAACATTTTATTAGTTCTTTCCTCATCTTTGTAATGGTTTCATTAACATCTTCTACCCATGCTAACGGTTTTCCAATCCTAGTTTCAACTCTCTCGACTGATTTATCGAATTGGTATACTTCTACTTCATTGTATTTCTTTCGATATGCATCTTGAGCCTGTGACCAATTGTGGGGCATTTCTTGAACGGATCTATATGGCAAATGGGCTTGTAGATTTTCCCCTTGGCTTTCAATGGCATCATTTAATTTCTTCTGCATCTCTTTTTCAACGCCCACCAATCGTGAGACTACTGATGGGGTAACTTGTATTGATAAAGTCCGTAGCGGATTTTCAATGCGCACAGTTTGAGGTGTAGAGTTATGAGCTCCCATTTTTATAAAATAGTTTGATTTGTGAAAAACAGTAATTATGTCATTTTACAAAAAGTGATTCAATATTTCATATAATTTTCAAATAACATGTAAAATGTTTGTACATATCATATCGCTCATTGTAATTAAAAGCGCTATAACTTAACCATGATTTTTAAGTACAAATTGTTATAGAGAATTTAGTATGTACGTATGTATTAAGGAAATAACTATTGACGTTATATTCACGAATTTTTTTCACGGTTGTTAAAAAGTCGGAGTCGATTAAGCCATGTTCGTCTGTCTGTTGAAATCAGTTTTTAGTTGTTGTTTTTCTGTTTTGCTTTTGCTGTAATAATAATATCGTCGGTAAAATGAAATAAATATAGATTTGGTGAAGTGTATTTAAAATACGGCACAGCCGAATATAGCACTCTTACTTTTTGGTACAGCCGAATATAGCACTGTTACTTTGTCATTGATTAAAATTTAATCATTAGATTCACTAGAAATGGAAAATGGTGTTGGTGCGTTATATTTTTGATTCCAAATGACCGAAAAAATATATTAATTAATTATACAAAATTTTTGCAAAATTAGTTATATGCACATGTGTATGTATGTTCAATTTTTTTCCTTTATAAATTCTTTATTAAACGGATATGTTCAGAAAATGTACCTATTGTCACCTAAAACGCAAACTATTTAAATTGAAAAGTTATAGAAACGCGATTTATTTGTAGTAAATAAACATATTGTTTAATATTGAAACCTATCACTTGTTATAATAGTTGACAAAGGCGTATATACGCCTTACCTTTAATAATTAAATGTTTTTGTAGATAAGGCCTTTTTTGTCAATAAAATCGCTAATTTTGGTCGGAGTGGTCCAATTTGTGTAGACATTTGTTTTGATGTTATACATTAGAATTAACAATAAAATCGAATTTTAATCTTTGGTTAGTTAGTGCGTTTGCGTTTCAAGTGACGACTTTGCTTGTTCATTAGTGTCTAATAAAAATGGTGTTAAATGTTGTTAGTCCAATTGAATAACGGAAATTGGGCAATTAAGAGAACTTTTTTGATTTCTACAAAAATTCTAACATTAAATTTACACACATATATAACAAAGGACAAACAACAATAATTATGTACATAAGTGATGTACCTATACATAAATGTCTACACAAAATATAAGTTAGTTAGTTAGTTTTAGGCACGAATGAAAATAAAATTAGAACCCAAACAACAGACATTTGGCTCCTTTTTCTCTATATTCATTTGCTAAGGTTTCCTATTTTCTTCTTACTCATTTTTATGATGATTGTTATCATTAAAAATATACAATACGTGGCGGACTCCAGAAACAATTTTATAAATGGATATTGAAATTATTTTCATTCTCACCAAAAAAATCTAATATATTAGTAAATGCTTTTAATATACATACATACATACATACATACATACATACATACATACATACATACATTCTTGTATGCTTTTCTGATTTGGTTTTTGTAGTATTTTGCTGTTTGTTTTCACTTCCTTTATTTTGGCAAACATCAACAGGAAATGTCCATTAATATTAATAGAAAATATTGATGCGTTGATGTATGTAGTAAGTAACCCAGTTGGCCACATTTTTAAGAGAAATATAGGACATCCAGAACAAATCTCGACTTTTTGTAGTGATTTTTAACTTTCCGATTTCCGGAAATTTGTTGCCATTTGGCACCGTTTTAATAAGAAAAGCATTTTTAGATTTGCAAATTGTGTTAACGAAAGTTCCGTTTTTAAAAAGAGGGGATTAAAAAGGATATATTTTTTGAAATACGAAATTAATATTAAAATTAATGACTTGCTAAAAATAATATTTTTAATGTTGACAATAAAAATATTTTCTTAACATTTTGACCAAATCTCATGTTCTAGATTTGTTTATATGTATATTTATAAAACGAAATTGTTTTTCCCTTCTGTATATAGAGGAACCCTTAAATATCGATTTTGTTTTTTTTTTTTTGTAATTTGCCGGAAGTCAATTGAAAATTAAATAATTAATTTGCAAAAACTATCTTTGGGATAAAATTAATATTTTAACAAAGTATAAAGCGACCAATAGGAATTTTATTTTCACAATTCCATACATATTTGCAAATATAAATAATAAATAATAATAAATATTAAATAATAAATAAATATTAATTCAATATAATGAATTTAATTTAGGATGTTGGGGATGCCAGTTTAGCGAACGTGAATGCAAATGCAAATAGTATAATAAAATTTAAAATAATGAAGTTATAAAATATATTTGGTGAAGTGTCGCGTGGACGTTACACGATCAAGTTTTGCCTTTTAAATTTCATTTTCTTACCAATTAACAATATTGTGAATAAAATTAATAAATATAATGAAAATGACATCTTGAAAATTTAAAATTTTCCTGCAGCCAGGAAAATTCAGACGAATTTAGACCATAACTTGTAGGTGTAACTGCTGAGTATCAACATTTTTACTTCATAGTACATAGAAAAAGTATTCGCAAAAATTTAGCGAATATAAAAAAGGAAGCAAATCATTCGCATATGCGAAAGCGAGCACTCCTTATATCGAGCAATCCTAATTTAAAATTGTATTAAAAACTTAACATTCCAATTGTTTTCTATAAATCAATGACGTCAATGTTGAAGTGGTTTTTAATTATTTCTGTTCTAACTTCTGTTTTAAATAAACAAGTTCAATGGTCTGAATATATAGATGGAAAAAAATAAAATAATATGAACTACCAAGGTATTAAACATTAGCACTTTCCGCTCTTTCTTTTATTTATAAAGTTTTAAAGAGATTTTTTGATATTTCTATTTTTTTAATATAACCAGACATGTTGGAGACAATGTTTTTACATATTTGGTAATCAAATCAAACTATTAACAATTTAACATCTATATACATACATACATGATTTTCGATTTTAATTTGTTGTTTTAAAGTTCACACAACGCTAACCAATTTGGAGGTGTTGAAAGGCAACTCCGACATACTTAAAATGGTAATAACTTGTTACATGACAATCGGTAATAGATACGGATCAGGCATACATAATTAAATTCCCTAATATGAATAAAAAAATAACTGCAGCCAACTTAACACGTTGAAGTAAATGAAGGCGTAGATGAAAATGATGTCATATATCGTTATTTTTTCAATCGGTGTATAATGTATTTTTTTTAAATCCTTCGACATTGTCCGAACAAATTCGAAATTTTGAAATTGCAATCCATATAAATTAATTTAAATAATACGTTCGCACTCCGAAAGTTCTATTCATTTAGTTTTTTTTTTTTTTTTTTTTTAAAGACAGGTAGATGCATAAATTTAATAATTTAGTTACAAAATTTCGAAAGATTTTCATGAAATAACTGCAATAGAATTGTGTTACAAATAAGTTTGTGATCATTTGTCTTTATTCTAGTTGGATAATTTGGGTTTCGTGTCAATAAGCCCTTCATATTTAAAAACAAAATTATATTTGAAATATGTAAACCGTCAGACAAAAACGTCATGCAATTATTAAAGGAAATTTTTCAAAATGCCACTATTTGTTTAAGATTCTCTAATAAAAACTGTTCAAACACGCAAACTTAATAATGATTCAGTTGTAGTAGTTGTACAAATTAGTTTAATATTGCTAAGCCTTCGTTCTTTAGTCATTCTTAGTCGTAGTCATTTTATTTATTTTAATTTTATCTCGTTTTCAAAAAGTGCATTAAGGAAATATTATTTGAAATGTTCGTATGTAATGAGCCATTTTCAATTGGCATTTAAGCAATAGTTGGTGGTTAACACAATAATGAAAGTTATTTACAATTTGTGATTGCCAAAGTGTAAACGTAAATGTACAAACGTCATTAAATTATTCGATGTGAGGACGTTTATACGTCTTTATAAATAAAGTTGCCACTCATTCGTTGAAAATTATATCCGAAGGATATCGAAATATTGAAAAATAAATTAATAAAGAATTGTTATCTCGAGCTCGAGAAATATTTTTTTTTTTTTAAATTTGGATAAAAAAATCATTTTTTTTAAACATTGAAGAAATAGCTATATATATATATATATATATTATTATATATATATATATATATATATATATATTATATATATTATATAATATATATATTTATATATATTATATATATATATATATATATATATATATATATATATATATATATTTTTTTTTTTTTCGTATTTATTTATCATCCAATCAAAAGGAGAAAGAAAAGTCTCTACTACACTAATACTTATACCACACACATTCATACATCTAAAATTAAATAAATGAATTTATCATTAGACCTTTCAATTGTTCATTAATATGCATAGAAGGTTGAATTTGGAATACAAAATTAATATTAATGAAAGGTAGCGATTTCAATATTACAATTTTACCTCTTTCGTCTTTTTTCTATAAATATTTATATTGTTAATAAATTACCAATTAAATAAAGGGGATGTTAGTAATATTTATTTAGTATAATTTATATAGTTTAATATTTCTTATTTGTTTTTTCCTTCTAGAATATTGTTCAAATGATCAAGAACTATATTTTATTTCAAACCTTTATTTTTTTGAAAGCAAGTGAGTGGTTCACAATTAAATTATAAAAATACATATATACAAATGTATTCATAGGACTATGGGATAATACATGTTATTTAGAGAAATACTTAGATATGTATGTACATACATACATATATTTGGAAATTAACCCCCAAGAGAGTATGTGTGAGACAAAGATTGTTTTCATTATTGGTAAACCACGCTTAATTGAACCACTTAAGAATTGAGAATCACAACACATTTTCTAAAAAGTGGACTAAATAATCATTTACTCTTTTTTATTTTTGTATATCAATTTCTTATTTTAGTTATTATTTTTTAATTCATTCAATTTATTCTCTTATTAACTAGAAATCAAAAACGATTTGACTTAAACAAACCTTTTAGAATACCTAAGAAACCAAAGAACAACAGGAGGTAATTAATTTTAAATTAAAGGATGAAACCGAAACTCTTTCAGAACGCCCGTAAGAAGTAAAATATTTATTTGACAATAGTTACTAAGACAATGTTGCCTTTTGGCATTTTTTACAATATTCCTTCGTTTTTTCAACAATGAGCACGTGCATTATTATCTTATTTTTTGCAGAAACATACTACAAAAATTCCTACTAATTACTGATTCTATTATTTATCTGCACACATACATAAATACATATGTATGTCTAATTATGTGCATAAGGATGTACAATGGCCATATTATAATAGAAGTCCTTGGAAAATAAAGTAAATAACCCACAGTTAACCACAGTTATCCCTGTAGTTTTATAACCGACAATTGTCGTTGAGATAAGAAGAAGGTAAAAACAAAATAAACCATTTACATAGACCCTGTAAGTGATATGAGGAGCCAATGATGATTTACTTATGTACCTTCTATATATAATTTACAAATAATGTATAAAAATTTTCATATTCTGTGTTTGATTTTTCTCTTTCAGACATGATAAGAAAACATATGTTTTGACACCTGCCTTTTGACAATCACTGGTAACTTTCTATCTTTAGATATTGGTAGGATGTATTCTTAAACATATTTATTTTCAGAAATATATTTATTTAGTTACTTAATAGAAATATGAATATTTTTGTTGTGAATCTCGAAAACATGGACTTGGCTTATCGAGTCAAACATTGATTGGTTTGTGTCAAGAGCTCTTCAATTTAAATTGTATAAAAGAAAAAAATATAATAAAATATGTGTTTAAAATGCCATAAATAAGTCACTTAAGTCAATGAAGTTTCCAATGTTAATTAAACTGTAGAAATAAGGGTTCGTGCTTGTGTTCCAAACTATTTAATTGGTTTATGGAAAACCCTTTTAATTACACACACAAATATGACAAATTCTCACACAATGCGCCCGTATATTTTATTGAAATTTCACATGAAATTATACATATAAAGAAATAAAAGAGACAATTAATATTTGGAAATATTTTATTAAATTCATCATCATTTAATTTACAAACTAAAAAATGATCTTACGACAGATTTAAAAAAAAATCAGCAATTAGGTATTTGGTATTTTTTTAATCTTTAGATAAAATAGTTTGTAAGTTAGGAATTTCGAAACAGATGATTCCTTATTAATGTATTTTGAAATGGAATCATAGTTTTAAGTAAAATCATTCGTAAACACTGACCTCATCAATCGATTTAAATGAATAATTTAAACAACATTTACGAATTTATAGTCGGACATAGCCGCCATATGATACCGTACACCAGTCAGTCAGTATGTTTAATTAATTATCTAATAAATAAAATAAAAGGACAAAACTATCGAAATAACAAAAATATATATATATTTTCAGCATTACAAAATTGAATTATTATTATCGCTTAGTGTATTGCAACTTTTACAGCAATTCAAAATCTGTTAAACATTTAACAAAATTTAAGAATTGAATTTATTTATATTTTCGAGTAATAACTTTTGAGTTGTATTTATATCTGTCAAACCTATTTTTCATATTTAAAAAAAAGTTGTTTGAAGACAACATGTTTGATCGAACTTACAAAACATCCAGCAAACAAGACTCTACCACAAGATTTTAAATATTAAATTCAAAACTTTACTGAAATGACGACCGAAAACAAATGATAACGTTATTTACATTGTAATTACACATTTCTGCTTTTGTCCTATACATTCTGCACGTTTTTCCCATATAATAATTACACACATTCATTCCTTCTTTAATTTATTCATTCATAACCTTACCCACCATAATAAAAATGAACATTAAATGATGAGTCCTTTTTAACACCCTACAACAGGCGATGTTTGCTTAGATATTAATAAAGATACAATAAAATTGAATATAACTGATTAAGAAACAAGTACATATGTACTTCAAATATTTTCAGAGTTTAACAAGATTGGTTAAAATTCTACAAATGTATTTGTAGATTAACCCTCCTATACATATGTAAATGATTGGACAACTTTTGATTGCTTTAAACAGAATTTTTATATAGAAAAAATAAATCTATTGAATATTCAAAAAAACTGACTCTGTAAGTTTTAAGTACTTTTATTATTTTGTCATGTAATTGTTTAACAAATGTGCAATAACATATTGTACTGCGACCAAGTTTTTCAATCCCTGAAAGAAAACTGGAGGCTGCTTAGTGAAAAAACCTAAAAATTTTAAATATTTTGGAATATAAAAGTTATGAGCGGACGGTTGTTTACGATTCACACTTCATTGCACGCGGCTTTGAACCCCTTAAAAAAAAAAAAAAAAAAAAAAAAAACATTTCCAAAAAATCTTTTTTTTTAATTTTGTCCAGCTATTAAAACATACATTTGTATGTATGAAAGTATAAATAACGTATAGGTAACTTTTAGTGTCGTTTTTGCTGATCTATGGGAAATATGTGTAAAAAATATCAGAATGGTGGTCAACACGATAAAAAGTGCGTTATTATTTTATTACTTATTTTAAATAAAACAACATTGTGAGGACAATGAAATGAGTAAAACATACATACATACATACATACATAACATACATATGTATATATAAATTTGTATATAAGAAAGAAAAAATAAAATTCTAAAGAACACACCTTCATTTTTGGAAAACAAAAGACGACAAACTTTGTTTTTACAAATAAAAGAAAAGAAAAACAAAATATAATAAAAATAAAATGACAAACGCCACACCTCGTATAAATATGGGACTTTTGACTCTTTTTGCCTTGGCATAAATTTGACTTAAATTATGATTAAAATTAAAAGGATAAACAAAAAAAACATTTATATATTAAAATTCATGTTTAATTTAATGAAAATAAAACAAGAAAAAATAATTAATAATCCCACAATCATGCCTACAATCGTAAAAAAAAACAAAAAGCTATTTTTAAACTATTCTTCATCCATGAACATAAATTGGCCACAATGTAAGTTAGTTGGTCGTTTAAAAAAACGCCATTATTAACGCTTCAATATTGTTACAATTTTGAGTTCGTGACACGTTTGAGTAAATCAGTTAATTTTTTATTATTAAACCAAAAAAATAAAAAAACTGTGTGTTGTAACGACCTTTTCATGGCTGCCAAACACATTGGATTTCTCATGTTTAATCCATTAAATTTTAAGTAAGAAAGGATTATAAAATATTATTTGGATAATTTAAATGGTAACCACGAAACATACGAATATTTTCCTTATAACCAGGTTAACCAAAAGAAGCAAATGCACATTTTTATTTTTCGCTTTAGTTTTTCATATTATACATTTTTTTAAAATATTAAAAATTAAAAAAAAAAAAAATATATATATATATATATATATATATATATATATATATATATATATATATTATATATTTAAATTTATTAAAAATTAAAAAAAAAAAATTATATATATATATATATATATATATTATTATATATATATATATTTATTATATATATATATTATAATTATATATATATATATATATATTTATATATATATATATATTATATATATATATATATATTATTTTTTTTTTTTTTTTAATTTTTTAATATTTTAAAAAAATGTATAATATGAAAAACTAAAGCGAAAAATAAAAATGTGCATTTGCTTCTTTTGGTTAACCTGGTTATAAGGAAAATATTCGTATGTTTCGTGGTTACCATTTAAATTATCCAAATAATATTTTATAATCCTTTCTTACTTAAAATTTAATGGATTAAACATGAGAAATCCAATGTGTTTGGCAGCCATGAAAAGGTCGTTACAACCACTTAGTTTTTCTATTTTTTGGTTTAATAATAAAAAATTAACTGATTTACTCAAACGTGTCACGAACTCAAAATTGTAACAATATTGAAGCGTTAATAATGGCGTTTTTTTAAACGACCAACTAACTTACATTGTGGCCAATTTATGTTCATGGATGAAGAATAGTTTAAATAGCTTTTTGTTTTTTTTTACGATTGTAGGCAGTTGATTGTGGGATTATTAATTATTTTTTCTTGTTTTATTTTCATTAAATTAAACATGAATTTTAATATATAAATGTTTTTGTGTTTATCCTTTTAATTTTAATCATAATTTAAGTCAAATTTATGCCAAGGCAAAAAGAGTCAAAAGTCCCATATTTATACGAGGTGTGGCGTTTGTCATTTTATTTTTATTTTATTTTGTTTTTCTTTTCTTTTATTTGTAAAAACAAAGTTTGTCGTCTTTTGTTTTCCAAAAAATGAAGGTGTGTTCTTTAGAATTTTATTTTTTCTTTCTTATATACAAATTTATATATACATATGTATGTATGTATGTATGTATGTATGTATGTTGTTACTCATTTCATTGTCCTCACAATGTTGTTTTATTTAAAATAAGTAATAAAATAATAACGCACTTTTTATCGTGTTGACCACCATTCTGATATTTTTTACACATATTTCCCATAGATCAGCAAAAACGACACTAAAAGTTACCTATACGTTATTTATACTTTCATACATACAAATGTATGTTTTAATAGCTGGACAAAATTAAAAAAAAAGATTTTTTGGAAATGTTTTTTTTTTTTTTTTTTTTTTTTTAAGGGGTTTCAAAGCCGCGTGCAATGAAGTGTGAATCGTAAACAACCGTCCGCTCATAACTTTTATATTCCAAAATATTTAAAATTTTTAGGTTTTTTCACTAAGCAGCCTCCAGTTTTCTTTCAGGGATTGAAAAACTTGGTCGCAGTACAATATGTTATTGCACATTTGTTAAACAATTACATGACAAAATAATAAAAGTACTTAAAACTTACAGAGTCAGTTTTTTTGAATATTCAATAGATTTATTTTTTCTATATAAAATTTCTGTTTAAAGCAATCAAAAGTTGTCCAATCATTTACATATGTATAGGAGGGTTAATCTACAAATACATTTGTAGAATTTTAACCAATCTTGTTAAACTCTGAAAATATTTGAAGTACATATGTACTTGTTTCTTAATCAGTTATATTCAATTTTATTGTATCTTTATTAATATCTAAGCAAACATCGCCTGTTGTAGGGTGTTAAAAAGGACTCATCATTTAATGTTCATTTTTATTATGGTGGGTAAGGTTATGAATGAATAAATTAAAGAAGGAATGAATGTGTGTAATTATTATATGGGAAAAACGTGCAGAATGTATAGGACAAAAGCAGAAATGTGTAATTACAATGTAAATAACGTTATCATTTGTTTTCGGTCGTCATTTCAGTAAAGTTTTGAATTTAATATTTAAAATCTTGTGGTAGAGTCTTGTTTGCTGGATGTTTTGTAAGTTCGATCAAACATGTTGTCTTCAAACAACTTTTTTTTAAATATGAAAAATAGGTTTGACAGATATAAATACAACTCAAAAGTTATTACTCGAAAATATAAATAAATTCAATTCTTAAATTTTGTTAAATGTTTAACAGATTTTGAATTGCTGTAAAAGTTGCAATACACTAAGCGATAATAATAATTCAATTTTGTAATGCTGAAAATATATATATTTTTGTTATTTCGATAGTTTTGTCCTTTTTATTTTATTTATTAGATAATTAATTAAACATACTGACTGACTGGTGTACGGTATCATATGGCGGCTATGTCCGACTATAAATTCGTAAATGTTGTTTAAATTATTCATTTAAATCGATTGATGAGGTCAGTGTTTACGAATGATTTTACTTAAAACTATGATTCCATTTCAAAATACATTAATAAGGAATCATCTGTTTCGAAATTCCTAACTTACAAACTATTTTATCTAAAGATTAAAAAAATACCAAATACCTAATTGCTGATTTTTTTTTAAATCTGTCGTAAGATCATTTTTTAGTTTGTAAATTAAATGATGATGAATTTAATAAAATATTTCCAAATATTAATTGTCTCTTTTATTTCTTTATATGTATAATTTCATGTGAAATTTTCAATAAAATATACGGGCGCATTGTGTGAGAATTTGTCATATTTGTGTGTGTAATTAAAAGGGTTTTCCATAAACCAATTAAATAGTTTGGAACACAAGCACGAACCCTTATTTCTACAGTTTAATTAACATTGGAAACTTCATTGACTTAAGTGACTTATTTATGGCATTTTAAACACATATTTTATTATATTTTTTCTTTTATACAATTTAAATTGAAGAGCTCTTGACACAAACCAATCAATGTTTGACTCGATAAGCCAAGTCCATGTTTTCGAGATTCACAACAAAAATATCATATTTCTATTAAGTAACTAAATAAATATATTTCTGAAAATAAATATGTTTAAGAATACATCCTACCAATATCTAAAGATAGAAAGTTACCAGTGATTGTCAAAAGGCAGGTGTCAAAACATATGTTTTCTTATCATGTCTGAAAGAGAAAATCAAACACGAATATGATAAATTTTTATACATTATTTGTAAATTATATATAGAAGGTACATAAGTAAATCATCATTGGCTCCTCATATCACTTACAGGGTCTATGTAAATGGTTTATTTTGTTTTTACCTTCTTCTTATCTCAACGACAATTGTCGGGTTATAAACTACAGGGGATAACTGTGGTTAACTGTGGGTTATTTACTTTATTTTCCAAGGACTTCTATTATAATATGGCCATTGTACATCCTTATGCACATAATTAGACATACATATGTATTTATGTATGTGTGCAGATAAATAATAGAATCAGTAATTAGTAGGAATTTTTGTAGTATGTTTCTGCAAAAAATAAGATAATAATGCACGTGCTCATTGTTGAAAAAACGAAGGAATATTGTAAAAAATGCCAAAAGGCAACATTGTCTTAGTAACTATTGTCAAATAAATATTTTACTTCTTACGGGCGTTCTGAAAGAGTTTCGGTTTCATCCTTTAATTTAAAATTAATTACCTCCTGTTGTTCTTTGGTTTCTTAGGTATTCTAAAAGGTTTGTTTAAGTCAAATCGTTTTTGATTTCTAGTTAATAAGAGAATAAATTGAATGAATTAAAAAATAATAACTAAAATAAGAAATTGATATACAAAAATAAAAAAGAGTAAATGATTATTTAGTCCACTTTTTAGAAAATGTGTTGTGATTCTCAATTCTTAAGTGGTTCAATTAAGCGTGGTTTACCAATAATGAAAACAATCTTTGTCTCACACATACTCTCTTGGGGGTTAATTTCCAATATATGTATGTATGTACATACATATCTAAGTATTTCTCTAAATAACATGTATTATCCCATAGTCCTATGAATACATTTGTATATATGTATTTTTATAATTTAATTGTGAACCACTCACTTGCTTTCAAAAAAATAAAGGTTTGAAATAAAATATAGTTCTTGATCATTTGAACAATATTCTAGAAGGAAAAAACAAATAAGAAATATTAAACTATATAAATTATACTAAATAAATATTACTAACATCCCCTTTATTTAATTGGTAATTTATTAACAATATAAATATTTATAGAAAAAAGACGAAAGAGGTAAAATTGTAATATTGAAATCGCTACCTTTCATTAATATTAATTTTGTATTCCAAATTCAACCTTCTATGCATATTAATGAACAATTGAAAGGTCTAATGATAAATTCATTTATTTAATTTTAGATGTATGAATGTGTGTGGTATAAGTATTAGTGTAGTAGAGACTTTTCTTTCTCCTTTTGATTGGATGATAAATAAATACGAGTTTCTCTTCAACTTATCAATGCAAGAAAAACTTAAATTTATTATATAAGATTTTCACACCATTGTCATGGTATCTGTTGTCCCTTTAAAGATTATGTCAAGATAAATATTTTTAAATGATTTATAGTGTAAATCTACCATAATAAGAAATTTTTTAAATATTTTTTCAAATAAACTAAGAGTGGTGTTTTTATTTATATTGGTCGTACTTACCTAATAAGTTATTTATAACCAAGGAAACTGCAAGAGTGGTATAATTCGCGTTTTTTTAACTAAGGGCTACTTAACATGCGTCATACGAAAGTTTTTCATATACAAGATTAAATATAAAAACAAAAATTTTATATATTTTTTATTTAGATGAGAAACATAACGACTAATGTCTCTCTTGATTTGTTTAAAATTTATATATAAAGGTAAAAGGTCAATAAATATTTTAAGTCATTTTTTGCATATTTTTTCTTAAAAAAATATTTAGATTATATTTTTCCTAAAAAATCTTTTCAGAGTTTCTGTGCATGATAAATACATAGTTAACTTTAATCCAAAGTCCGTCTATAAATAATGTATTGAAAGAAATTAAGGTTTTTGTTTTTGTAAACAAATCCTTTAGAAAATAAACATTTTGAGGTTTGGTCGTGCCATGTAACACACAACCACACATATTTATGTATTCACTAAAAATATTGGCTTCCTGTTGTGTTCCATACTCGTATTTATTAAAAAGCAGGCTGCAAACATGAAACAAAACAGCTTCATGGGAGCAAAAGCAGGCAACAACAAGAAAATGAAATGGCATATGTTGGCAGCTTTTGGTAGGCGTATGATCGCACTTTTTAAAATAAAATGCAGCTAAAAATATTAAATTAACGAATGACAATTTCAATGTTTATCGTTTTTATTGTACTTATGGAAAATATTTATTTGAATTAATTATAAATCAAGTTGTATAACGTATTACACATGCTGAAATGAAATACAGTACATAATTTTAAATTCATTTATATGTACATATGTATAACATTTAGTAATAAAATACTGATTTAAAATGAAACGATCATGAAGTCATTCTGTGAAAATGATAATATGAACATAGATTGTGATTAATCCTCAAAAGACACAAATAACAAAAAAACTTTAAATTGTTTTCCCTTACACTGTTTTCATCAATTAACACTTGCGTTGGTTTGACGATTTATTCATATTCCAATATTTTTTATCCACAAACATTTCCATTTATACGTCAATCAATGTCAAGGCGGTAAAAGAAGGACGGTCAAGTTAAATCGAGTCAAAGCAACATGTTCATTAGAAATCCATGAAAAAATACAAAAATGGATAAAAAAAACCCAGCTTAAGCAAAAAGGAACATTTTTTATGTGGACAGCTGATGACAGCTAATTAGAAATTTTCCTATGAAAATATATTAAGAAAAAGTTACGTTTCTACTACTTGGTCAAAAAAAAAAAAAATAACAATCATTTTACAGAAAAAACAAAACATACCGAGAAATATATATCACGTAATGGAAACCTAAAAAAGATATTCTGGATCCTTATTAAAACCTAAGACTATCTAGCCATGTCCATCTGTCTGTCTGTTGAAAAAGCTTGTTTGGTATTAAAAATGGGCAATATCGGTTCACTATTCGACATGAATATATTTTATAGCACTTCAATCGCTTTGTAAAATTTTATAAGGATAGATCCATATTTCACACTATTCCCCATATATAGTCCCCTTCAGAAAATGACTTCAACTGTCTAATAGAAGCATATATTGCGATGAAATTCGACATAAGCATATTTTATAGTAATCCTAATATCTTTTATAAATTTTGTAAGGATCGTTTAATATGTTTGTCATCTATATTTAAATTTAGTTTATATTTATGTAATACATGGTTTACAACAAAAACTCTATCTCAAATTGAAAATAGTAGACATATATTAGAATTATTATAAATCTATGTATATAAATGAATTTAATACATATGCGAATGTTTTGTAGTTCTTGGTTCAGAATTTTGGATTATGGTACTATTGTAGTAAATGATCGATATTTTTAAAATTTTGTTTCTATTTAGTTGCGATTATCTTTACTTCATAATTAATACAAACATGAATAAAAACAAACAAACAATAATTCAAAATGCAATTGTTATTAAGCTGTAAACATAATATTTAATTATTTGTAGTCGCGTACTTATAATCATGTAGTACATACATATCTATATTTAACATTCATAGAAGTCAACTTGAAATTCGTTATTCTTTAATTTGGAAACCATGTAATTTGCAGAGAATAAATACAAATTTTATTTATTAAAAAATACATCAACACTTCCGCTGACAAAGTGTACTTTGGCAAAATATGTGACAAAGCCAGCTTTTGTGTTGTTTACTCCACTACAGTGCAAATTCGAAAACTCGCATTTAGTTAGAGGTTTCAGTAACTTTAAGGCGCGTGGTTGACACGCGACTGCATTATGTACATATGAATAAAACAAAGCGAAAAAATGAATAAAACAATGAAAGATCACTTTGAATAATTTATTAAACAAAAGATACTCACTCGTGTAACTAGTTAGTAAGAAGTACTTTTTGGGTTGTTGTTAAACAATCACATTACTTGATGACATGACATACGGCATTTTAAATCAATGAAGTTTTTGTTTCATTTTTGAAAATTAAATATTAAGCGGTAATTTGATATATTTATTCAATTAGTTTTTGCTTTTGTTTTCATTTCTATGTGTGACAAATGAAGTGTAAAAGTCTAAATGGGTATGTAAGTACATATGTATGTCTACATTTAAACATAAGAACAACTTGATTAAGTTAATGCCACACATTTGTATAGAATAATAATAAATAGAAGAAAAGAAAATCAATTGAGATATGTATGACATCACTCATACAGGCCTGTCATAGTGGACTCAGGAACATGTCAAAGAGTTTGGTTTTGTTAAGCAAGAAATGTGTTCTAGTATCGCCTTTATGACCATTGATTTGAATTCTAATGCACACATTCGTTAATTATACATTATTCATATATGAAGATTAGAGGAGTCCAAAAAATATCGATTTTGTTCAGATGGGTTTTATTTAGTTCATTATTGTACTTTGCCGCAAATATGTGGCAAAAATGTCTAAATAGTTAACTCTTTTTTTTGTGTAGATATTTTTAATGGAGCCAAAAAAGTTCTATTATTTACCCAATTTTACATTCTTCAATCGATTTCCCGGACAGGTTATCGTTATCCGATTCGACTTAAATGTAACATACATATATAATTTACATACATACAAGGGTGCACTCAGTACATCATGCTACAAAGTTGGTTTACAACGTATCCTATTCTAATTTAAAATTAATTTTTATACTTTATCATAATAATATGCATGGGATAGGTACTTCTGAAAAGATTGTCAGTCACTGTTTACCTCTTAAACCATGTAAATAACTTGCAAGTAGAGTTTTTTTAATTTTTACAAACGTGACATAAACACTATTGTTGAATTCACGTTCCAAGTAAAATGACTGTTGCATGTGTAACATACGATCTGACAATTGCTTCTGGCGATGTTAAGATGAAATCTTAAGTTTTGCTATGTTCTTGTACGTAATGCATATTTTTAATTCTGCATAAATTACGTGACAATTGCTGCAAAAATCGGTAGATTAGTAAAAAAGCTAAATAATAGTGATGTTTGTTATAGAAATCACACTCAGACAGCAGTAAATTTGAATTTTAAATTAACTCTAAGTAATAGGAGCACAAAAACTGTGGTTAAGACAGATTTTTTGCTGAAATGTTTTGGTTAGTGAAATTTAACAAATCGTAAGTGCACTTGCTGGAATTATCTGAAAGAAATTAAATTTTAAACTAACATAATAAAAAATATCTTTCTAACGTACTTTTTGTAGACTTTTTCAAGAACTTCCCAAATATAAAATTTAATTTTGATCATCATAAATCTCAGAGTATTACATTTTATAACTGCAATAATAAAACGTTTCTAAATCATTGTTTTGTCGAGTTTCGCATTATTAATAATACATTTTTATTGAGGGGGTTTCCCATTTCAATTGTAAAAAACTTCTTCAATAGTAATCATTCTGTTTTATAAAGACAGACATGAATAGATTGTCTTAGAACCTAAGAATGCCTCAAAAAATAATTTTGTGGGCCTATGACAATGTTTCGATTTGTTAAAAAATAATTGTGAACTTTATCTAAAGAAAACACACTAATCTTGAATTCGGCTATATAAATACTATAAAATAAAAACAATAAAAAGTGAACAAACTCGATACATCTGTTACATAAATGTATGTATATGTATTTAATATTATATATTTTTATGTGCATTGTAAATATACACATTTACTATTTATATACACTGGACAGAGAGACATGTTTCCTAAAAATAAAAACTATGTCACGCGTTCAAATGCAATAATATGTATATACATACATATGTACATACTTATTGTAGGAAAAGTTTTATGTCTGTAGAAAATTGTATTGCACTTCTACACTTGTTGCAAGGTAATATCTAGGTGCAGTTGTTGTTGCTGCTATTTATTTTGTTGTTGCGATTTATACTTAAAAGATAGAAGAATGTGGTTTGTCTCAAATTTATACTCTAAATGGACATATTAAGTAGTTGAGAGAGTTTACAACTGTTTACTTTTTGTTTTTGTTGAAACTTGTTGGATCTCAAATACTAAGGCCCGTATTCAGAAAGAATATTTATTCGTTTTATGAAAAGCACTAATAAAAACTGAGTAGTTTTCATACAAAACTTTTAAAATTGTTTTCTTTTCTTCTTGCAGAATTTGGGCATAAGTCCCGACATTTTTGAAACTATTTTCATTAAAAAGTAGCTATATAATAACAAAATCGGTTATAACGAATCATCGGATCAATCAAACTACTTTTTCAAACCCTGAAGTGTAATTAGATACAACTTTCTTTTTTTAACGAACTTCAAAAATTATGTGTAGAATTTAGGGTGTTGCGAATACCAGTTAAGCGAAAGCGAATAATAAATTTTATATTTTGCGAGTGCAAATACTCGTAGCATAATTCAAGTTAATTTGCAAAGAAAATGGAAAATTATGAAAATACATAATAAATTTTGATGAAAAGTTGAGTTGTATAAAAATGTTCAGTTCATAATTCATAACTAAGTAACAAATGCAGGTGAATGCGAATGTAAAAATGAAAGCGAAGCGGTTCAATATTATAGAAAATTCAAAAAGTACCTTAAAAAAAAAACAAAAAAGTAGCAAAAAAAATAATTTTTTTGAGTTCTTACATACTTCCGACTCTTCACACTTAATTTCATGCTTCAAAGTTGAATATTATAAAAAATTCAAAAGTATCTTTTGTAGAATAAACAAGTAGGAAAGTATAGTCGGGCATGGCCGACCATATAATACCCTACACAATGAGTATATTTTTAAAATTTTTATTTTTTATAAAAAAAACTTTTATGTTGAATATTACCATAATTCCAAAATATTTAAGCAATTTATTGATAAAAAACTAAAATTTCTAAATGAGGCTTTATTTTATATAGGTCAAATATGGGCCGGTCCTCGGTAAATTTGGGAAAAGGATATATTTTTAAATAACAGTTTTGTTGAGTCTCATTGCGATACATATGGTTAAAAGCCAATTTTAGACGTTTAAAGCATTTTTTTGAAGGGGGGTTTGTATGGGGGCTAGGGTCATATATAAAACTTATTTGTGCCAATATATAGTAGAATATTTGACATAATTATGGCATAAAAAGTTCAAATCGGGAGGTACGGTTGTATGGGGGCTAGGTCAAAATTTCTTGGCCAGCCAGCCGGACAGACGGACGGACGGACGGACATGTCCTTATCGACTCTAAAAATGATTCTGAATTGATCGGTATACTTAAAGGTGGGTATTGGACCAATATTTTTGTATGTTACAAACATCAGCACAAACGTATGGCTTCTAACTTAACTAATTTCTTGTTTCTAGCCAATAACAACACATTAGTGCTAATCTCCCTCGCTGTGTTTGTCTTTTTTTTGCAATTTCCGTCTGAACAATCACATTTTTTTTATGAAATTTTCAGAGGTTGTCATGGATTTTTGCCCATATCTCCGTTATTTATTATTCCCAAAAGCACGCCTAACAGAATTATTAAAGAATATTCACCATGTCGGCTTTTGAAATTTGGCGTCATGAACAGTCATTCCTCAAGTTAATTTAATCAAAGAACCGTATGATCATTTAAAAGACGGTTTACTTTTCGGTTTGGTAATGGAACTTTGTGATGCTCCCGGAGCGGGTAAAACACAATTTTGATATGATGTGTTGTGTGTAGGATAAGTTGTGATTCATTTATACCCTTACAATGGGAAACAAGTACGAATATATTCATATACGATTTTGCTGCAATTATTTGTTGTCATTGGTCATTATATAGCAAAAGACAATAAGAATAGACAGATGTTATTGTTATCCTAATAAAACAAAATACATGCAACATACATACATATATAAGTTGTTGGTTAAAAATCGGCTCAGAATAGTTTTTCGTAATATTTTCAAAGACGATTCAAAGTTTAAACTAATAATTATTGATTCATTTTCCATTTTTTCGGCGTTGAATTGACAATGGCAATTGGTTAGTATATCATATTGTAACTATATATAAATAATTTCGATAGGATTTAATGTATAAAGTATTAAAGATTGAAATCTATTTCAAATTTCGACAATTGCGAAACTTAAATCATTCTACTACATTGTAGTACACTGTTTTTATTTCTCCAAATGGCGGTCAAAATAATTAATCCTTTCGTTTCTTTTTTCTAGATCAAGTGGCATACCTAGTATAATAACATAAAAAATATGGTGAGTGATGTTTAACTACTATTCTTAATTAAAATTTCATTATATGTAAAAATATAAAAGAAAATTATGTGATGCATATTTTGAAATCAATGACTTCCAATCGGAAAGAAATTTTCTATAATGTTAGTCCTATTAGATAGTAACTTAGAAATAATTTTTCAATAAGATCCTTCTTTCCAATTAAATGTGCAAATACTGTAAGCATTTTTTATAATTAGATGAGCTCTTTCAGAAAATATAAAAATCTTTAAAATCGAAAAGAAATAACACCCGATTTTCAAAAGTTGGGACACTTAACATTAAATCCCTCATATAATTATATTATATGAGGGTTTATCCGTCCTTCCGTCCACCTGTATGTAACACAAATTTTGGGACATATACTTCTTTTGATTGATATATACCGATTTAATAACTACTGCATTTTTAACGCGTTAAAACAATAAATTACTTCATTTCATCATTTCCAGTTTTAAGGACCACCCAAATAATTTGTATTTATTGTTATTGTTTAGCATATTAAGTAGATTTATTCCAACGTGGTTAAGGTATTTGTGTTTCTATATTCTTTGATAAATTATAAATAGAAAAGGGCGCGGTTATATAAGGGTTAAAAGGAGATATGCATTTCTTATGAAACAACGTAAGAATAACTAATTTTTTTCAATATTTTAGATACAAATGTAGATATGTATACATTTTGTAGTCTATAGAAATGTAGAAATACATATATATGAGCCTGTTATTTGATATACAATATGTACATATATATTTATGTATGACGAAGCGCACCTTTGTGTTTGGTTTTTATTTACTTTATTATAAATTTTAATACATGTTTATAAATCATTAAAAATGGGACGAATGGATGAGTTACTTGACGTTTTACCTTGGCCCACAGGAACGATTAATATACATATAATTATGTATGTAACTGTGCATAAGTAGTATATGTGGTAAGAAGGGAATGTTGTTTGTATTTAGACTTCCTCTAAGAACAAAAACTTAATATTTTAAGTAAATTTTTCATTTTACAAAAGAATTATTTGCAAAAAACAGCTGTTCATTGTTTATGTTTTTGAGTGAAAACTTGGCAATTCTAAGTCAATTGTTCCTAGATTCATAACTAAAAAACACAATCATCTGTTAAAGTCCGCCTAAATTAGTTTCGAATTTAATATAACAGCAAGTTAAACCTAGTTTAACTAACATATACTAACTAACATATACTAAGGGCGAGTTTTTCTGATAAAGATAATCTTCATTATTAAACCTGGTTTAATATATGTTTCGTGTTTTCATATATCAGTAAAGTTACTTATTATCTTAGTTTAACTGAGTGTAATTGGCCAATTAAACTCATGTTATAAGTGAGAAAACACAATTAACAAAAACAATAAAACAATGATTTCGGAAGAACAAAAACATAATATTTGAGGTAAATTGCAATTTTTTTTAAATGTTTATTTAAAATTTTTCATTTTACAAAAGTATTGTTTGCAAAAAACAGCTGTTCATTGTTTATGTTTTTGTGTGAAAACTTGGCAATACTAACAAAGTTAACTGAGCTTAAATATAAAACTGATGATTAAGAAACCCGCCCTAAAAAAAACTTTAAAATACAAAGTTGCGACGTCTCTTGTTGTACAACAGAATCCCTAACAACTACATGTTTTTTGGAATAATTTAAGATTGTGTCAAAATCAAATGGTTTTTGTTTAAAAAATTTAACAAAAATTTATTTTCATAACAATATAACCAAAATATAAATAAAAAATATTACTTTTAAGTTGAGAATATTAAGGATTTAATTATATTATTGTATTTCATATAATTTATAACACTTTTAAACTACTTTAAAACCACTTTTAATTCACTTTTTCAATTTTCAAAAATAGGAAAACACAATATAAAAATTGCGACATAACCAATGTTGCAAATTTTCAAAACAAACTTTGACAACTTGCTTCATTTAACTAGTTTATAAAAATAGTCAAGTGTTCAAGTGATGCTACTTTATTAATTTACTTTGGTTGTATGAATAAATAAGGAAAAACAGAACATATAGCAGCATCATGGCTATAAACACGAGTAGGAGTTTGGATTTGTTTCTAAAAACTGGTTTTTCATTCAATGAAAATCGACTTTTATGTATGTATGTTTATGTTTATTATGAACGGTAGCTAAAATGCGGAAAACTGTTGAGTGAAACTCATTAAATCATGAACGATGTTTATGAAAGCAAAAGAGAATTTGAATGATCGATTGGCAGCAATCGATTAGATGATTATAAACTAGAACCATGGGTGCATCGAATTGAAGGTGTAGATTACGGACAGGAGTATTTATTCAATTATTTATTACAATATCTATATTTTATTTCTATTACAATCCATATTTTCCTAAAATAACCTTAAGCAATCTTACATATAATAACATTAGCTTTTGTTCTCAGATGTATAATTTTTACACAACTTAAAAAAATGAAAACGGAAATAAAAATACACTATACATATAATAATAATTTCAATTGTGCTGAGGTGCAATATAAGATTCATACTAAGTTTTATATAAATACTTAGAAGAAATGTTAATGGGAAATTTCGTAAGTGACCAAACTCTAAAACTCGATTTCGATGAAGAATCAAAATTTAAGATTTTTTAACTATAAACTTACTTTCAATGTAAGTTTTTGCAGGATTCTTACCACTGTTTTGGAATAAATCATATTTTTTTAAATGAAGTTAAAGGTGAAAGTACGCAACACGCGGCAGCTGATCAGGGTTGTATTTTGTTTTGTGTAGAATAAGAATAAACTAAACTAAGATGAAATAAATTTTATCAACAATAAAAAAAAATTTAAAAATAAACAAAATGATGCGTGGTGTGTAACTTGCAGCATGTAAAGCGCGAAAAGTCTGAAAAGCGTAAAACGCCTTGCCGCCTCAACGCGTGTTGTGTGCTTCCACCTTAAGTTTTTATAAAGAAAGTGTTTCAATAACCGATAACATAAAAGATTGGCCTACCAATCGGGGTTTTAATCCTCAAACCAATTACATTGAGCCATCATGGGTATTTTTCACCCCCAAACCATGACAACAATTTGTGGCACAGTGTAAGTTATAGATACAAAGCTGCATACAGAATACCAACATAAAATGTATACACTTGAATTTATATGAATATATGTACATATGTATAAACATATGCATTTTAAATCTTGTCCTGTCAGAATATTTCGAGTTTTTTGTTTAATTTTTTAAATACATTTGACACACTTGAAAACGCCCCTGTATGGTCCACACGTCATGAGAACGTTGTTATTTTTATTTCGTTAAGCATGACTACCATTTTGGCACGTTCTTCTTAAAGTTCCCTGATTTCTTGTGGCACAAAGAAAAACCATAATAAATTTTCTCATTGCATGTCTTTTGAATGCATTCAACAACAATGTGTCAAAATAGAAACACAAAGTTCCCCTTCACAGTTTAATTTTATTACAAGTATTTAAATGTGAGGGGATAATTAGGAGTTTAGTAGGTGTTTATTGACATTTTGTCTAAAAATGAAACGAACTACATAAATGTGTGAATATATTTTACTGATCACAAAATTTCTCATAAAGATCACAATCTTTGACTTAATTTGAAATGTAATTACAAAACCATACATGAACATATTTATTGAATTCTTATTTATTAATGGTAAATATTAATTTTATTTATTTTGAAAGTATGTATGTATGTATGTATGTATGTATGTATGTATGTATGTATGTATGTATGTATGTATGTATATAAAAAAGAGAAAGTGTTTATTTTGGTTGAAAGAAAAAAAGGTATTGTCTCAATTCAATAAATTGTATCATAGAAGTTCACACCTGGTTTGTTTTGTGTGTGTTATGCAGTTGCCCACTCTAATAATGCCATTTTCTTATTTTTTTAATCCAGTCTCCGTTCTTTTCTTTAAAGTCATACCACAAATATCCCGACTGTGTACTGCTGACATTACTCGAAATGTTGATACAAAAAGATCATTGTTTTGAAACAATTGTGTGTTTAAAGAGATGACGTAGACGGTGACAGAGATGACTAAATTGCTATGCCTCATTGACTTAACATTCCGCACTTTCTGACTGTCATAATCAAAAACTCAGAGCAGTTGAAAATTCAAAGGCCCTCCTTCATTATATTTCTACACAGTTGACATTTGACTTTAAATTGGTTTTTTAGTGGCTGCAATTTTCAATAAATTTGCTGCTACTGTTGTTGCAACTCTTAGTACAAAGCATATTAAAACGATATTTTGAGATACATACATAGTTTGTTTGTGTTCGATAATTACGCCCTAGTGGCGCCTATTAGGTTGCGTTAATTTAAAGTTTTTGTGTATTTTTTTTTTTGCCTTTAGAAATACATACAGACTTATTCAACTTAAACACTGTTGCATTTCCACAGTCTATAGGAAAAGCCTCGTTATTATTGTAAGGTGATTGTGGTTTATTTTTCTGTTGTTTTTCTCTTAAATATGTTTTAAGGTTCGTCAGAAAACAGATATTTCATGGAATCAATTCATTTTGTATTTCTTTGCTTTTAAAATTATTATTAATATAAAATTTAATTAAAAATTTAAAATTTCGATTTAAAATAGGTTTAATTGAAAATGAAATCAAACTGGTATGTGCATTATTTAACATTAAAATATGAATATTTCACATATGTATGTATGTATTTATGTATGTATGTATGTATGTATGTATGTATGTATGTATGTATGTATGTATGTATGTAATTTGCAGAGAATTAATATATTGTTTGTACGCACCCAATAATTATTTAGTTGTAACAAACACTCTCTGGTACACGCATATTTACATAGTTTAGTGTGTAAATGTATATGTTTATATTTAGTTGAACTAATGAGGCATGATTTTAAAACAGATGGTATTGCAATATGCCAAAAATAATTACTAAATACATACATATTAATTATCTATATGTATGTTCGTGTGTATTACAGTGAGATAGTGAGTTTAAACTCATTATTTGTTTGTTCTTCTGTTGTTCTGTCTCACTTTAAATGTGATATTATTTTACATAAATAAGTGTGAGCTTTCTGTTCGGCACATCTAATGAATTAAAAAAAAACAAAACAACTTACTAAACAATTTCTTTGTAAGTGAAATTTAAGTACTTCTTTAATTTCCAAGTTGTAAGCTAGCTTGGATGTACTTGGTCTAATGTCTCCACCGTGTGAAATGAACGAGTTAAAATGCTAATGAAGCTTTTTAACTCATTACTTTTCAATGTAAGCTAGCTAAATAAGGCTACACCCTGTAAAAAATAACTTCAAAGGGGGCGAAAAAAGTAGAATAAAAAAAGTAATGATTTAAACACAGGCTTGTCATAGTGGGGATAGCCTTTTTATTTGATTCCAAATTTACTACTTCTGAGATCATGAAAGAAGCAATCTTTATGTCCTTTTTTGGAAGTTATTAGGAAATAAATTGCAGTATTATGAAATTGTAGTTTGAAAGGAGTATGTACATATATACATCAAATCCGAAGAAATACAGCTAGGCGTCTATCGGGCCTGTTGTGCGCTCCTTAACCAGTGCCTCAGGTGCCTCCGGTCTACCAGACTAGAACACTAACCACTAACCTACCGGAGGCCACACTTAGTGCTACTTTTGAAGTGGTAATAAATGTTATTCTTTTGGGAGTACTTCGTTCTATATTTGTGTAAATGGAAGTTACAACCAAAGATATAAAAAAATATAGCATGATTATTTAAAAATATTATTTGATTTGTTTTTAAAAGACAGAAATATTGTTCTCTTTAATAATGAAAACTTGGTTTCTTCTTGGTTAAATTTCTAGGGGCGCGTCCAACGTTGTATCATAAATTTAATGTGAATATGAAAGAAAAGCTTATATTGATATACACATTAAATAGCTATCACAAGATCGAGTAGAAAATCAGTTTTGAAAAATTAAAATAAAATATTAAAAATTAAATAGATCACATATGTATATTTTTTAGGTTGAACAAAATTTTTATTTGCGGCAAAAACATCGGCAACCTTCATTTTTGGGAACTCTTAATGTATTGTACAAATTAGAGGGCGGTATGATATTAAATCACAACGATTATTATGAAAATTTTAATCGTTAATTTTATAGCTTGTTGTTGTAGTTATCCATCAATGGTGTGCACTTGATACTAACCAGATACATTTGACACTTAAATTGTAAAACTTTTGCCTTTCAAAATGTTTTTCTGATACTTTATGATCTGTTATAACAAGTGCTTCTAATAATTAACATATTTATTATTATCATAAACTCCACTCAATATTTACGAACTAGGGCGTCATGAAAAAAATTGGATATTCCCGTAATTAAAATCTTTAAGATATTTCGAAATGCTGAGTATTTTTAATATTTTATAAAAATATGAATTTTAGACAGCTATATAAAAATTGCCACTTAACTTTTTCTTACCTTTGTTTATTACGTATAAAAATGAACCCTAAAAATATGGTATGTACTAAGCGAGCTTTTGACCGAAAATCTGTTTTTTTCAAATATCTCGCGTTCCTGGTCTATAAACATTTCATTGGATTTATTAACTCATATTGGAAATGAAAAGTTTAATTTTCAATATTTTTAATACAAATTATGCACTTCAAGACATCAACTGCATTTGTTTTACTTAATGGGAGCCATTCTAATATATGTATAATATATGTACTTAAAGTACTTCAAAGCTTTACTGAATTTTTTTAGTGAATTTTATTTGAATTACCTATAAGTTAATAATTTTGAATAAATATAAATTTTGTACTGCATTTGTGAGATATTGAAAAACATTTAAAAAATAGGTCAGTTTTCAGTAATATTTTAAATTTGGGCCATTCATGCATCCCTTAATTTCCATATTTTGATACAATTTTACAGTTAATCACTTCATAGGATTTCTCCTATTCTCATGTTATAGTAATCATAATACATTCTTAAGTTTATTTGTTTGGCTTGTAAACTAAAAGAATCAATGTTAAAATTAAAAAAATACTAGATGTGGACAAAGTGTAAATGACAAATGAAACATGTTCTTAACAACATGCTGCGGCTGGAGTCAATAATGTTGTTGCCGCCATGTAGAATTCTCGTAGTTGCCAGATTCCAAAATAATAAACATTTGGAAAATTAAAATAATTTTTAGAACTAAATAATAATATAAAATTTTGGTTCACATTTTTCTGCTGTGTGAAAAGCAAGTTATTTTAGCTTTTTATGAAAGTTGGTGTGAAAATTTTCGTAATTTTATTTTTTTGTCTACGGTACACCGTACTACAAATTCCAATTCTCGATTGATCGAAAAGTACTTTAATTTTCAGAATAATAATAAAAACAGTCGATTTTTGAATTAACTATTAGTTATTATTTTTATGTGGCAACTATCCAAATGCAAGAACAAAGCAATGTATGTAAATGTTCATACACTCACTCAACCATCCTTCTTTTGTATACGAGTTTACAAGTTCCTTGCTAATCAAAATGAAATGTTATTCCAACAGTTGTGTATCTAAGTGGTTCACACACTGCAACAACTTCCAAGTTTTGTTTGGAAGCAGTACCAATAAGTTAGTCTTTTGGCAAAAGTGTTGCCGTCTAAGCAAAGTTTAAAGAAGTCGAAAAACTTGATGTTGCACACAAGTTCATTAGAGCAGACAAGTATTCCTACATACATAAAATACGTACATGAACACAAAGATGTGTATGGATATGCACATACGATGCTTAAATGTGGATGAAAATGTTGAGTGCATGCGGTTGTTTTCATTTTTAATCTCAGAAAACTTATAGACATTGATATGTGGAGCTCCCACACAAGATTTCTTGATTATTATGTATGCATTTTGGAAACATGAAATAAAATTAAATTTGAGTACGATTACGTTTGTGCTGACTGACGGCCGATGTTGAGTGATGAATGAATGAATGAATGAATGAATGAGTGAACATGTTGCAACTTGCAAGTTTTAATATTTACAATGTTAAATTGTCATACGATCGAGTGTTGCTAGTAGATATGTATGTTTGTACATATGTATGTCTTGTAATGTCAGCTGTTCACTTGATTTAAATATGTACTTCGAATAAAATTTACAAAAGACAATAAACAGTTTAGTATTTAGTAGTAGTATTCCATTCGGCACTACACACGAATTATCCTACGAATTATCCACATGGAATCAAAATTTTTATCTAATAAACGTTTATATGCTTCGAATATTCTATATGTTGTGCCGTATATGTATGGATATTTTACGGAACATTATGGATGCATTTGTTAATAAACAGATAGATATGTCTATATGTATGTACGTACATCTTTGTTTGTGTGATTCCAGTTCCAGTTCCATTCAATTATTTTTTATTTATTTATTAATTTTTGTTTGTGTTTAATATTACTTTCATCATTAAAAAGACCAGTTTATGAGTTAATGACATCCATTTTTGTTGCATTTTTCATTTGAAATCTTTTTATATTCACATATATTCGTTTTGAATTGGCTCTGAATGTTGTTTCAGTATATTTAAACAACTGCGCCCGCGCTTTTAAAGATGCAACTTATATTATTTCAACTTGTAGGTCTTTGTTTATCTTAACGAGTATGCGTCAAATGAGGGGAACTCGAAAACATTAACGATGAAGCGAGATTTGCATCATCCGCATCGGAAAACAATAAATACTTGTATGAATACAACAACATATGGGATCAATATTTTCATTATTTTCAACTGATTACAAAATCATCAAAACTCATTTGTTTGTAGTAAAATATTAATTCCCTTATGAGAACTTTTGTTTTTTGTTGCTTTAATCAGTTGATTATTATGAACACATTTATCAGAGTACAGGTAACATATGTACATACACTTACTTAAAAATATGTTTCGTTTGGATGGTTAATATTTGTTTAACTACAATAATAAATCCTGTGAAACACTAAAATACATTTAAATTAGTAAAAATATAAGACCAGGGCTTGTTAATTTGGAAACACAGTGCAACAGTAATATTCACATATAAAAAATCTATGTGTACAGGAAACTGTGGACCATTAGTATTGACTCTGTGTACTTTGTTTTTCATAATCAGCTCTTAAAATAATCAGCTTAAAGTTGAAAAAAATTTGGTGTCAATATTAATATAAAATCCTCTTCTTCAAAATAGTATTGTTTATTTCAACTCATTAGGATTACAAAAGAAGTGAAGCACCATATAACACATATAAATATTTAAAATATTAGTTTGAAATTGAAAGGCCTTTAAACTTAAAAGTCCTATTACAAGGACTAATTATAAAACCCGGAATATGCAGAATTGCTATAAATGGACTTTAGTTTCGAATGCATATTAACTTTTCTACATGTGAAACCTTTTTTTCAAAATTGTTACATGGTGAAACCGAAAAAATTTTATTAAAATAATCAATACTGAAAATGGCTTCTGCAATCTTTCCGTAATCTTGGCCCTTGAGCCTATTATGGGCTAATATTATCTTAATTTAAAGAGGAAATTTATTATAATACAATTCGAACCATTAATAGAAAAAGTGGTCAATTTGAAATTAATTTTTTTGGTAATTATCAATAGTTATTTATGAATGCACGGTGATAAGGAGTAGTGTTCCCGGTTAATGTCATTTATGTTTCAAAATAACATTTAAGACCTGGTTCACACTAGGAAACTTTTTTTGGAAACTTTCTCTCAAACACAAAATTAATAGTTTCTCAACAAAAGTTTTCCAGTGTGAACCAGGTCTAAGCAAAATAACTTGTTAATGATGCATTGAGTAAGCATCTGGAGTGCAAAACACAGAAAATAACTGAGCCGGTTTTAAATTCCAGCCTAGTAAAATAATATATTTTGCACATAACTTATTTTAAATTATTTAGTAATTAGTTATTTTTCGAAAATCGCCGAACAATCGCCGATATTTTTCAGATGCCTTGAAAAGTTTTTCTCTCGCATTAAACTCATATTTACTTATGTATATAAGTACTACGGTTTATGAAACGATTTTATGCACACATAATTCAAGTACTGACTGGTACATTTGTTTGTGTGTTCCGATACAAGTACTTTAATACAATTATGTATGTTGAACTGGAACTGGTACGAATTTATTATCCGCACACAGATATGAAAAAAGTACATACATATATACAATAAATATTTCTGTTATTTTTTCTTTTTTGGCGATTAATAAATAAACGCCTACATTTAAATAATTCAATTTCGTGTTTTTGACATTTTCGATGGATTTCTACTTTACAAATTTACTGTTTGTAACTTATTAGTGTCTCTGTTGATGGACATGAATGAATTCTTTGCATTGTTTGGTTTGTTTGCAGAGTTTGTTGCCTCTAAGCTCTCGACATTTTTAAATTTTTAATTGGCTTTTACGTAATGTAATATTTCATACATACATACATACATACATACATACATACATACATACATACATACATACATACATACACACATACATACATATATACATACATACATACATACATACATACATACATACATACATACATACATACATATATATATATACATACATATATACATACATACATACATACATACATACATACATACATACATACATACATACATACGTACATACATACATATTCTAAATGACGATAAAATAGTTAGCTGAAATCGATGTACTATACTTTACCGGACCGTTTTTAATGGAAATCGTTGAATTTTTTCGACAGTTTTGGAGTCACTGCTTACATTTTGTCTTTATCAAACATGCTTGTTTATACCAAATTATTTACTTTCAAACTTGGTGTGACATACAAAATCCAACAACATGTAAACAACATGCTGTGTAGCAAACGAAGCCAACACGAGGAACTTTAGTTTGATTTGAGCATTTGAACGTTAAACGTTGGAGCGCGCACGTATAGTACAAAAATTGTTAAGAAGATTAAAAGTAGGAAAACGAATATTAAATATTATTAAATAAAAGATTATATACGGCCTTGTGTGTTAAACGAATAATTATAACGAAAAAAAATGTTTACATGTACAACAATGCTATAAGCAAGTCTGTGGAATAAAGTTTGTATTTTAAATTCATAAGTGTAAAAAAATCTGCAAATTGTGTTGAACGGCCCTTAATGAAAAGTAACAACCCAAAGTGAAATAAGATAACTAACAAACTACTTTTGTTCCCCACTCTCCACATCATTTATATACACACTATCAGTCAACCTATGTATTTATGTATATAGGTGTATATTATATCTGATATTTGTTGGTAGAGAGATAATGAAAAGTTTATATAAATGACGCCAAAATTTATTTATACAATAAATTGATATTTAATAAAGAATTTCCGTAGTTTTTTAAACGTATAAAAAACAACCACGTGAAAATGGTGAACGAACGTATAACCAAAAGTAGTGAATTTGTAAATTTATGTTATACTTACCTGCATTTATAATTAACTTAAATTGTTTGTATTAAAAAGGTATTAGGTATAAGTGTATTTGTTCTCATTTTGTTGTTATTATTTTCTCTATCCACGAGATACAAGATACATATGTAAGTGCACTTAGTAGTATGTATGAATTATTTATTGAATGCAGTGCTTTTCCACTTGTTTTTTGTTTTTGATGTGTGAGTAAATGAGCAACTGAGTAGTAAGTTGAGTACCTGTTGTGAGGTGTTAAACGTATTTTATACGAAGGTTAAATTTTAGCCACGGTTTAACAACGAAATTACAAAAATAAAAGAAGTGCAACTAACCGAAGATACTGTGTAAAAGTAACGAACGATTATTTTTTCGAATGCGCTAAAACTCATCCATCTACTAAAACGATCTCATTCGTGTTAGGTTTCCAACTAAATGCAAAATACTACGAAATGCTATAAGCGTGTATGTCAATGCCAAGTAATAACAACAACAATAACGATCGCCAACAACTACTACAAACTACTACTTGGAATTCTTCTACTACTTTAGCTTCTTTTTATTCATCTTCAAGTTTGTTTTTTATTTTATTGAAAAAAAAAAAAATAATAAAACAAACCCAATAAACAACATCAACAACAGCTAGAAGAATAACAAAAAAAAAAAAAGAAAATAATAAATAAAAAAACATCAACCCAACCAAACGACCGGCCGTGATATCTTTAAGATACACCTTTAAAGAAATACTGATGAAAAATAACTTAAAAATACAATAATAATAAAGCCACACTAACAACATCAGCAACAACAATAAAAACAAAAAAACAAATCTACGAATATTTTTGTAGTCTTTTGGTTTTTTCCTCATAAAAAATAAAAATAAGCACGTTTCAGTGAACACGAGAGTGAGAGAACAACGATTAGAGGAGAAAATCAAAAATTAAATTAACAAAAAAAAAAATAAAGAAAAACAAAATAAAATTAAATAAAAAATAATAAAAATTTGCTGAATAACAACGTGACCACTGACCGGTTTTTGTGCTTAGTTTTTGTATTTTCTGTTCTTTGGTTTACTTTCTGCCAAGTTATTTTAAACAAACAAATCTTTACACGCACTCACAGCTACGGTCACCATTTAGGCCTTAATAACAAGGTCCTAAAATAAAACGCACACAAATAAAGGCAAACGACAGGAATGCTAAAATCATTTTAGCGAACCAATTTTTTTTAAAGAAATATAAAAAAATATGTGGACTTAATGAATACTTGTTAAATAATAATTTAATTAAAAAATTTAAATATACACACTAGTACTTACAACAACAATAAAAACTACAAAATGTTACTGCTAAAAACTACCTCTAGGAGTTTTCCTCTCGGACTTATTCTATTCCTGTACATCTACTCTGCGTCATCGTTTAATCTGGAGAATCGTCTGCCCATTGTAAAATTTAATTCAAACCCCTCATCATACTTTGGATATTCCATTGCCACTCATACAGTTGGTGAATACAATTGGCCGAATAATACAAAATGGTAAATATTATTTTCTCTTTCCCCCTTCCTGTTTTTATATTTCATAATTTATTAAAAAAAAAATTTGTCATCCATTTGCAAATTATTTTTAAAGATGCAATTGAATCTTGTATAAACAAAATAAATACATACATATCGCATTTACCCATTAGTCATCCATCGCACCAAAATTATATATAATTAGTTTTGGAATTCAGAATTTTGTTCTACGTAAATATTTATTTTTTAAATAAAATTTTAAGAAAATAGTCATATGCTGATTTATTTAATTCTCCAGTTTTTATCATTTAATTTGTGAAAATTAGTAAAATAAAAAACACTTAAAGAGTAATGCCGTACAACTACAACTTGTTTATAACTTAAACAAATATTTATTTATTATTTAAAAAATAAGTTGAAGAAAAAATTTAGCATTGACTTTATGCCTCAGTTATTTCCGTTAATAAATATTTAAGTTAACATACTTACTTAAGCCTTATTATTATACGTTTTTGTATAGCACGAAAAAATTTATTAATTTAAAATTGCTAACCAATTATTGCTTACTTTTTAATGTACATACATACATACATACATACATACATACATACATACATACATACATACATACATATAAATATATATGTGTTAAATCTAATAATTAATTTTCTTTTATATGAGTAATCGATAGGAACTTAATCAAATATGTTTTTCATATTTTTAGTATAATTTTTAAGTCTTTACTCTGTTTGTTAAATCTAAAGATTTTTATTCCGAATTATCACTTTAGAATCCTTTTTTAATTTATTTAAATTGCGATAAAAATATGAATTTTTTGTAATTATTTACTTTTTCCAAGAAGTTTTTTGAATCAATGTATGACTTGTATTCAATAACTAGGTTAGTTAAAAACACTTGGAGTATCTTTGAAATCGCAAAATGATCCAAAGACCTTTAACTGAATTGATGCAAACTTAACTAGGCCCATGATGGATTATCAATTGCCTGAAATGATTTTGTTTATACATAATGTCTATGGACATTATGACATACTTAATTGAGTTATAGTGTACATGGATATTATTAAAAAGTCGAAAGCCCTTTCAAAACTGCAATAATCACCAATTTTAGGAGCAATTCTTTTCTGGCTAAAAGTTCCTCTTTCCTAAATTCATAACAAATTTTCCAATATATCCATAGACATTATAACACTTTTAAGAATTGCCATAACGTTCATGGACATTATGCCACTTTACATTAAAACACGCCACCGTTAATTAAATTCTAGAAGATTAAAAAAGTATTAAAATTTAAAGTTGCATCCGTTAGGTTAGTAGTTTCTGTTCTTTTCTGGTAGACTGGAGCTGGTGGGTTCGATTCCCACCTAAGGCACTGGTTAAGGAGCGCAGAATAGGCCCGATATAGGCAAAGGTGTATTTCTTCGTATTTTTTTATATACATCCTCCTTGCAAACGGCATATTTAACTAGTTTGCTATAATTGAAAAAAGTGGAAAAAATATTGAAAATGTGTGTGTATAGTTCAATTGAAACAAAAACTTCAATAATTAAATAGTGATCTATAAGTTTTCCATTTATTTGGACTATTTTAAGCCACATACATACATACATACATACATACATACATACATACATACATACATACATACATACATACATACATACATACATACATACATACATAATTTAAACATTGTTGGAAAATGGGTTTTTAAGCAAACAACCTTTTATAGATTTAATCTATTTGGTCCTATTTTGGATACATAGTACACAGTCATTCTGTGTTGAAAATCTTTATTATTTATGAGTGTTAAGATTAATTATTATAACTGTTGTTCAACATACATCTTTTATACGAAAATATGTTAGTGGAAATATGTTTTTAATTAAATTTTTAAATTACTTACAACTTTACATTGTTAAATGGATTTGTTTTGTAATAATTCGAGTAAAAAATCTCAGTAACGTTTTGTTTTAATGTTTATTTTTTCTTATCTATGTAGTTTTGGTAAATTAGACTCTTGACAGGTAAAGAGGAAGAACGTAAAGTATCCTGGTTTATCACGTACACTGACTGATGAACACATATACAATCTCATAATTACTATACTTAAATTTTACATGACAGGTAAAAGACGAGTAGCAATATAATCTATAAAAGATTTGTAAACAAGATAATTATTAAAAGTGTATTGAATGTCGTAAAGTGCCGAAATTTGAGTGGCATTTAGGAGCCATAAATAAAATACAAAGGAAGAGAAAACTGGCACAGTTCTTGTACTTGTTATTATCAGTTCTTAAAATTTTTTGCCATAAAATTAAGGAAGTTATAGATTTACAGGAAATGTTCTTTAATATAATAAAAATTCAACATGGCGCCTGGCGAAGAATACTGCTGTATAAAAACAAAAACGTTATGTTAATGAGTTGTATGTATGCTTTTTTAGGCATGTGGTGGCAAACTTAAATAAAAATGATGTAACATCGAAAGCAAACAGCAGCAACACTTCTAATATGAAAAAGATTATAACCTATAATTTTCTTTATTTTTTCATTCCATTGAATTTGTTTAAAATTTCCATGTATTTATTACATGGCGTAGATCGGGTATGGACGATTTGTTTTTTCTAATATTTTATGGCTTAATACATTATACAAAAAAAAAAAAAAAGAAAATAATAATAAAAAACTATGTTGAAGAATTATAGATAACGTTCCAAAGTACTCGAAAGTATATAATGTGAACTAAAAACGAAACTTAAAAATATCTAAACATGGAAATGGCTAAAAACATACTCGTATGTTCACCAAATACATGTGTACTATATAAATTTATAAATATGTATGTATTTATATTTGCTTAATGGGTTACCCTTAATTTTGCCAATGACGTAATTCAACTTTCGACGTTTGTCTGTTTTAAAGAACTTTTGGAATTTATGTATATGAAACTTTTACTGAGATTATGAAATATTTTTAGCAGAATCGAGTGGATCGAAAAACATATTATTTTAGCAGTATTGTTCTCATGTAAAAACAACATTCGAGTGTAGTCAAGAAAATTGTATTTTATCGCAAAGATAACAAAATTACATATAAACTTTCATTATCGTTATGTAAATAATTCGTATTTACTTATAAGTTTTTTTTGCTTTGCTTTTTTCTCTGATATGGAATATTGAACTTTATATTATTTATATAAAAATACAAAATATAGGGGAATTATAAATCATGAGCATCTGACATTAAATCTTATAATTACTTATAAAAATTATTGGCACCTTTTTATGTAATGTTATGCTACTTATACATCGAGTATTATTGGAAACCAATTCGTAACTACAAAAATACATTTCTTTTGTTTTTTTGTTTTTTATTTATTTTGAAAAAAAAAACTGGAAAATAAAACTTATCAGTTTTCTCAGTTTCCTAAACGTAATTCCTAAGAATTTTCAAATTAGTGTTCGTGAGGGTTGTTATATCAGAAATATTAAATCGTGGTTACCCAGACTAAAGGTTTCTCCTGCCACCTTGTGGTATACCGTAAAAATACCCTTTTCCTGATCAGTTTGCACGTTATTGGAAGCAACATTAGCAACATTAGCGGTATGCCAATGCATACCGCTAATGTTGCTATTGAAGGACAACTACGTTTAACGCGGTTTCCACCGATTGTTCCTTTGATATACTGCTTTTAACCATTTTGTCGACTATATGTATAGTAAGAAGTACGTAAGTTTGGGATATATGTACATTTCAAGCATGCAGTGACAAATGTACAGAAACCAGTACCTCCTTATTCTGGTTTATTGTCTCCTAAAACCATGACAACGAATGTTACTGAAAAATTGTAAACACTTAGGTCTCAATTTGGTACCAGGCATTTATATTTGTTTCCCTCTGTGCAGCTGAACTCTTATTTATCATTTAGTATTCTAAGGATTTACATATACATATATTAAGTACCAACATTTTGAAATATAAACAAGTTTTTAAAATTAAGTAAATTCACTCTAAACTATATATCTAGACAAATTACAAATTAAATGACAAATTCTATATTAGTTATTCCAAATTAAAAAAATATAGGTTAATAGAACGCATAAGTAATACACCTGTTACCATTACTATAAATAGCAGCAATTATCTATAATTGTTTACTACGAGTACGTTGGCTTGGGTTTTGGTTGGTATCACTTTCTTATCGACAAATAATTTTTTTATAGGGAGAAGTCCAAAACCCCAGTTTCAGATGCAGTTCAATAGCATTCAATTCATTCATATTTCTATATATAGTATGCATGTATAAATGTGTGTATATTTTTATGAATATGCGCTTGCTTAAAATCAAACAAAAAAAAATATAATTTCTCGTAAAATGCTGAAAAGTACTAGATTTTGTAGACATAATAAATGATAAACATTTTAAAAAAACTGTTGTTGTTTCTTGAACCATAATAAATTGATTGTTTACCAGTATCCAACATGTCTAGACGAGCAATGATTATTTGTGTAAAAAACTTTCTTTAATTCATTTTCCCAAAACTTTTTAAATTTATTACATTTCTGTTGTGACTCATTTTAAGTATTTATGATTTGTTTTATTATCGTTTTGTTAAATGTCGTGCCACAAATAAACAACAACATGTTGTTTATGTAGCCAATTTGATTTTTCATGTCAGATATTATAATTTGAAATTTGATTATTTTGCAAATTTTGCCATAAATGAAAATTTAATTCTACTCTACAGAAAACATAGAGATCGTTTAAACGTTAAAAAATATTAATTTTCAAACTGTCTAATGAATCCTGTATTTATAAAAAAATAAAAATAATAATTGAATTTGAATATTTTTAAAAGCTGACAACACATTATTGTTTTTTAATTATGCAAATACGATTCATATTCTAATATTGTTTTTCAATCAGCTATTAGTGAAAGGTATTTTACTATGTGTTGTTAATTCAAATAGCTCAGTTTGATAAGTTCTTTTTATTTTTTTATTTATTACTAACTATACCCAGTGTGCTTCGCTACCCTAATCGTAATGGAATAAAATAAACATTATTATTATATGTGTATATCTGCAATATTAAAAAGTCCTTTTTAAGATAATTCTCATTTACTCCAGGTTATGCATGTTTAAGTTTATAGTCCTAAGTTCAATATTATAGGTTTCACATCATCCGGGCTCTACACGCTTAATTAAATGTTTCTAGGTTCAATATTATAGAAATATCAAAAAGTACCAATCGAAGAACGAAAAGTACCAAAAGGTCCCCTTTTATAGGTTCTTAAATAATCCGGGATATATATGCTTAATTTCATGTTTCTAGGTTCAATATTATAAAAAAAATTTAAAAAGCACCTTTTGAAGAACGAAAATGTACACTTTTATGGGTTGTAACTAAGGGCCTTACATACTAAATTGGAAGAAGGAAAAAGTAGCAAACATTTCCTTTTATATGTTCTCGCATAATCAGGAATCTACGTGCTTAATTTCATAATTTTGGGTTCAATATAATAAAAATTTCAGAAAAAGGAAAAAGTACTAAAAAGTCCCCTTTTTTGGGTTCTCACTTAAACCGGGCTATATAGATTTAATTGCATAAATTAATATTATAGAAATTTCAAAAAGTACCATTTGAAGAATTAATCCATGTTAATTAATTACATGTTTCTTGTCTTAATATTATAGAAATTTCAAACAACGAAAATATACCAAAAAGTTTTATGTCATAAATTCCAATTTACTCCGGGCTATATATACATGTTTCATTTTACATAAAACTCAAAAAAAGTGCCACTCGGAAATTAAAAAATTACCGAAAAGTCTCTTTTTATTATTAATTTTATGTTTTGATGTTCAACTAAAAAAGTAACAGCTGGGGATTGAAATGGTACCAAAAAATTTTACATACTCCCGGGGTTCCAAATAACACGTATCTCCAAAACGTACTAACTCATATTTTAATTTTTTGGTTTACTTATGAAGGAGTCAAAAATATTTCAGGAATTTTCTGTGAGATAATGAATAAGTCAGTCAGTAACGTTAGAATTTTTTATAAACATATGTATATAGATTGTTAAGTTATGTTTATAAAGCCACATAGGTTATGTTATATTATTATCAAAATATTTCAAATAACACATTTTATGTGAAATGCCTTTATATAAGTTCTGCTATTGACTTTGATAGATTTTAGAAAAATTAATTAAAGTTAAGAAAGAAAAAAAAAATACTATTCCTATTATAATAAATTACCAGTTATTCTTAAACGTCATGGAATGTATGTATGTGTCATGAATAAATAAAAAAAATCATTAATATATAGTAGTAGATATTTGCATGTATAAATAAAATATTAATGATTAATTATTTTCGTTAGAAAAGGCTAAAATCAAATTTGTATGTATGTTTGTTTACTTCGTACAAATATCCAAGTACACAATCGTATTAACCAATTACACAATTTTTAATGTATAAACAATAGTGTTTTCTCCAAATTGGGAATAAATGATTACTTTTGATGCTGGCACTTTTTTATTATGCATATACCTTTTTTTAAATAAATCGTATGAAAAAAGTAAATTTTTTATAATTTTAGGTAGTATATAGTTATATATATGTGTATTTTATTATAAAACAGTTTTTGTAATTTATAATTTCTCCTTTTTATTCGTTCGAGCTTTATTAAATCTTATACAAAATCATACCAAACTCGAGTCCTACATTACTGACATTTTTATTTTCGATTTAATTTAATTTCGAGTAATTTAGAAAAATTTAATTATTAAAAAATAAAATAATTTCAAAATCTCTTAATAAGCCATTAGTTAGAGTTTGATGTAAAGTTTTTGCCAAACGGTCGGTTACTATCTTTTAATATAAAAAATAAATTAAATGCATTTTCTCATCACTACTTATGACCATATCTTAATTAAATAAAATTAAAAATCAACTAAGCTCATTTAAAAAACACTTTCACAATTTTCAATTAAAAATAGAAAAACAAAACAGTGGTAATGTCGTGTATAGGATCATAAAACGACAAGAATTTTCATGACATTGTGAGAGAATCATGTTTATGTTTCATTAAAATAAAAAAATTCTTATCAATAAAAAAATGTATGTATGTATGTATGTATGTATGTATGTATGTATGTATGTATATGTATTTTATTAGTATGTTTGTATATCTAAATATTTAGTATGTTCTACATTTGCAGTTAAATATGTAGGAATTTGAAATGTTACTAAATTTTTATTAACACTTTCAAAATACAAATTTTCGACTCTATACAAAATGATGTAACAAATTCAAACCAATAAATATTGAAACGAACGAGCCAAAGAAAGAACAAATTGTGAATAAACATTTTAGAATAAACCTAAAACGATTTGTTGTTGTCATTCTGTTTTTCCCCTTTTTTTCGGTTGGGTGAATGCTTTTTTAATGCATTAAGGAAAAAACTTCATTAAAATTCTTTTGTAAAGAAAAAAAGGTGAAAGAATGACAAATGTTACATTGTGTAGTTATTGACACAAATGTTCATTGAGTCGTATTCGAATATTACTGCAGTGTCTTACCAAACAAATACAAAAAAATGTATTTTGGTTAAAAGTAACATATGGAATTGGTATTAAAAACACGTTTTTGTAAGAGTAATTAAATTAAAATTATCATATTTTTTCACTTTTGGTCATTAATGATTTAAAGTCATAATATTTTATATTGACAATAATTTCAACTTGTGGGTATACATTTTAAAGAAGTGGGAAAAGGAGTTTTCTCAAATAATTAGTTTTGGTTTTTATTATTTTCATACAAAATTCCTTCAATAAACCAACAATAACTCTATTATTAGCGTAAAAGAGTAAATGTCTCGTTTAAAATATATTATAACAAAAAACTTCATTAAACCACCGACATGAACATTTTCCCATAACAAATTGTGACCACAAGTTAAACTTTTTTAAAACGAAACATAACAGTTAGACAATAATGTAATTGGAGAAGAAGGTATTTAACAAATGTCTAGTAAAAGTTTTCATATTTACATTCTCATAAAATGTACATCTTGACAAAATAACCCAGCAAAAAATATTTCCTTTTTTACAGCAAATATTTATAAAAAAGCGGTTTCCACTCTTAATTATTTGATTTTTTATGTTTTTTTATTTACATTTTTAAAGTATTGTTCTTATGAAATTTTCAACATAAGTACAATATTTTGCTGGGATGTATAACAAGTATCGTAAAACATGTTTGGAGAAATTATAAGAAATTCATCACCTTCAGTCATAATAATTTGTTTAAATGTCAGACCATAACAATATTGGTGATGAAAATTGTAGAAACGGTATAATAATTTAAAAAATATAAAAATAAATAAAACTTAAGTTTCCGACCAAACATTGTTTTTCTGTCAAAATAAAATACATCTGAATGTATGTGTCTGTTAAATAATCTACTATGTATATAATATACTTCACTACATACATATAAACACATAAATACATACATACATACATAAATTTAAATTTTTTTAAGAAAATATGAAAATTTCTGGAACAACGTCATTGCAGATATTTGAAACAAAATTATAAATTATTTAATTTAAATGTTAAATGCTGTAAATTTGCTTTTTTCCAAATTTAAGATACGATATCTGAATTGTCTGGCGTTAACTTATTAATGTTAGCCACTGTACGTTTGAGTAGTTTTCATATGATGAAATAATCGTTTTATTTACTTGGAACTAATTGTGCAGAGGATGAAATGATGATATTCAAAAATCTTAAGCACATTAAGTATTTTAAGCTCTTTTCATTATTTTTTGTCATTTTATGTGTTGGATTATTAAAAAGTTGTTAAATTTATTTAATTTTATGTATTTGGTAGCATGATAAGCTGATGTCTGTCTCATCATCAACATCATCAAATTTTTGTTTTACATTTACAATCAAGAAAGAAATGAATGCTACTTTATCAATGTGGCATTAAATTTTGTTAGTATGAGTTTGAAGGTCTTCGCATTTGTAATGTTTTCGATTAGTTTTTAATTTTGGGCCAAAGTTGACATTAAGTAATCTTTGGTTTCAACACTTATTGCTTTGTTATAACACTTGTTCTTAATCATTAAAACAATTATTCATTACTAAGTCGTTAAATGTTTTTGAATGACTTTAACAAATTAATAAATGTTATATTCTGAGTTTATTTATTAGAGAAGTCAAAAATTTTAGTAAATTGCTTAATAACATTCCATGAGCTATTTACGATATTAATAAATAATTTACAATTAATTTTAAAAATTTTCGATTGTCAAAAAGGTCTCTATATCACATCATCATATGTATGTACATAAAAAATCATTGAGGTTGAGATAATTAATAATTATTTCAATAGCCTCAGTTTTTACCAAATATTTATTCTAAACTAAAATATTTATTTCCCGTAGTGCTTGTGATACAACTACATTATAAATAAACAATATACATACATATGTACATAGTTGTTTCTGAAGTTTAAAGGACAGGTAAAAAGAAATACGTACATATGTATATAAGCGCAGCCCTTTAAATGATTTAAATAAGAAATCTCTGTTGGCTAATGTTTAATATTATTTATTATAGTACTGCTGACACTCGATTTACACGGTTTGTTGGGACTGTAGACTATTTACTTAATTTGAAAAGGGATAAAATCGAAAATGATTTAACTTAATTAAAAAGTGAATTTTATTTTTGTTAATCAAAATCTGGTTAATGCTTTAAGTAGCGCGTAAAAAGAGTGTCACCTGTATAATATATTCTTAGGATATATTCGTATTTACATAAATACCACTTAAAAAACAATGAAAATCAACAAAAAATAATATCCACAACAGCAGCAAAATAAATGCGTAGAGTAATATTTTGTCCATAAATTTATCGTATGTATGTGGAAAAGAGGGAACATATAGACAGTCTGCCACACATGTTGTGATTTAAATATGAATAAATAAATAATGGATTGAATTCAAAAGAGAACAAACACTGAAGTATCATATCACATTAAAGCATATAAAACTAACTTCAACAACAATAAAAACAACTACGACAGAAATACAGGTAACAATGAAGAATAAGAAGTAAGGTATCCTATAGATATCTAAAAATCATCATCGTTCTACCTACTCCATGTTGTCTATGTTATATTGTTTTGTTCTCTTTCTGTTGTCTGTTTAACTGCGCCGACCATCATCAACGCACATCCATATAATCTAAATATTGAGCGTTTTAATCTTGAATCCAAAGGATTCAAGAACGGTGTGTGGTTGTATAGCGAATCATCTAAGTCATTTAATATATCATTCTTACGAATGCGTAGAGATGTCGATGTGTAAAGTATCTGTTGAATTTCATAGAATTTTAAACAATATATACAAAGTATAACGAACTAATATGTCGTCATATACAAGTTTTAAGACACATACATATGTACCTACCTGTGAATAAATTTTATTAGTATGTATTTTAGAAAAGGTGTTTAGTTTTGTTAAAACTTATATTACACAACACGATTGTTTATTTAAGGAACTAGAAACAACTTTGACAAGAAAAATAAAAATAGTTGTTATACATATTACTTGTATTACAGCAAAGTATTATAGCTAAAATTTTTTATGTTTATTTAAAAACACTTCATCTCCTTAAGTTTTATAAAATTCTTCCTAAATGGACTTAAGTTTACCACATTTATTAACAAAACTATCTATATTTTTTAATTTCGTACAAAATTTTAAATAACTTACTCAACAACATACGTTTTAATAACTGCTACGTATCGTCTGCATTACTTAAAAGGAGTCTAGTAATAACTTACAAATAGTATAATAACTTTTTAAAATTTACATATGCATTTGAGCTTTCGAAACGAAAAGTATATGTATATGTATGGAGATGGACTTAGTGTGCCATCATAAAAAGCTTAAGAAAAGTATTTCTCAAGGCTTAAAACATATATTATAAGTGAAATGCCTTTTTTTGAATAAAAATAATCTATTTATTTATTTTAAGATTAATTTTGTTTGAAAGTTTATATTAAGATTTATAAAGTTATTTTCTAAAGCTGACTTTACTTTCACATAACATTTTATCGTTTCATAGTCAAGATACTACAAACATAATATGTAATTCTAATGTTACAAACCATTCGTATTAAATAAAGAGTATTTCATTTTTATATTCTGTACTTTATTTGCAATCCACAGAAACAAAAAAAAAAAAAACCTACAAATACTACATAAATTCTAAATAGGAATTTTTTATGACCGAAAATATTTTTTTTATTTCTTCCAAGTATTTAAGTTTTATATGCCGGAACCAATATCCTCTTGACGATTGAAAGTATAAATTGTGGAATTTCTTAATTTTATTTATTATATATCAACAAGTGTTTTGTTTTCTGTGATTTTACTTATTATGATTAACACGTGCTACTGCATCATAAAATATATGTACATTTTTATTTATAGTAAATATTTTATAATGTAGAAGTAGTATGACAAAAAAGATAGAAAACTAAAACAACAGTTGTGATTTAAAACGTGATTTTACATGAAATTGAATTAATTTGTAAAACATTGTTTTACTATTAGCGCTTGTATTGTGTAGCAGTTTTTACTGAAGTGACTACCATGACGATTATAATAAAATGACACATAAATAAATCACTTGCAAGTAGTTTATTCAAGTCAATCACAGAGTCAGTTATTAAATAACTACATAAATACCTAAAAAAAGAAAACGCATACGAATAAATTCAATAACATGGACTAACTTATATGGGCATAGAAACAAATTTACACGAGCCAAAAGCCCTTATCATTCCCAATAAATTGTCCCCAAAAGACATAATAAAATTACTTTGTTTTCCCTGGTATTAGTCTATGTATGCATGAATGTACATGCATACATATGTAAGTGCTTAATTATAGACAGACATTACGACTGAAGGCAATAAGCAGACCCATCAACACCAACAAAAAACTAATTAAAATTTGTGCGTAAGCTTTTAAATAACGCATATTTATGCAGTAGCTACCATTAAAATAGCAAAAGTTAAGAATGTATATAAAAGCGGTTATATAGATAAGACTTACATATCTATGTATTAATGAACTTATTAAACCAACTTTTTGTATTGGTGCTAGTTAGAGTATCAACACTGTAAAACATTAGCAATCAGACAAAAAGAATCATTAATATTTGTTCGAAAACTGAAACACACCCGCATTTTTTGGCACAAGAACTTTAAAATATAAATTTAAATATTTCTGTTCACTATATAAATACTTGTAGACACCCCATATGTCCCGAAAGTGTCTGAATATACAATATTTGGTAAATGCTTTAAAAATATGTACATAAATACATACATATGTATATTTCCAATAATTTAAAATAGATAAATTTAAATGAATATATAAATACATAATAAAAAAATAAGTTATATAAATATCTTTTCATCTTATTGAGTAGATCAGTTGCACAAAACTATAAAATTTTAAACATACTTTGAAATAAGAAAATCATAAAAACATTTAATTGATTTAACATGACTTCTGTAATGCCTGACGATCATCTAATATGATCCATTCTTACTTACTCAACACTTACATCTTGGCATAATGTTTTCAAACTTTTAAAATTAACTTAAAAACTTAACTTGCTATGTGGTAAGTACTTACCAAACTCCCAATTTGAAAAATGGCAAAGTAAATACTTCTTCTTGTTGAAACAATGACTTTTTGTGTGCAATTTTGTAAAAAAATCAGGATTTTTAGTTGTTACTTTTTAATGTAAGTTTTTGCTGGGATCTAATATGTTTATTTAATAAAACTCATCTAGTAAAATATTTTCTCAACATAGTTTTACACAAAAACTGGACGAATAGCTGCATGTCTATAGTTTTGTTGTTATATTCATTCACATATCTGTATGTAAGTATCGTATTAAAGACGCCTTCCTTCTTGGTCAACGGTTTATTTCTCTTGGGGTCTTAATTTTTTGTAATAGTATCTAATATAAATACGTCTCTAACTGGTTTTGTTTTAGGTTTATGTTTCTATATTTTCGAAACTTGTAAAATTTAAAAGCTGTTGTTTCTTTCGTGAAATTCAGTTTTCATTGGAATTTATTCGATTATGTGGGTTGCTGAGTGGTTTTTGAGCTTTGAGAAATATTTTTACAATTATTTACGAAAATATTTAAAAATTGTGTGAACCAGCACCTGTTTGAAATATTTTTGTTTGAATAGTTGCATTAAAATGTACCAGTTTTTTTGTTCAAACAACTTCCAAACCTTTTAATGGAACATTCTTAATCATAAATTTCATAGAGTAAATAATTCCGAATAATACAGCGATTGGAAAACTTTTGGCAGTTGGCATAATAATAAATTCTATGTAAAACTATTTTAAATTATTTTATTATACAATTTATTTAGTATATGATATACTTCATTTATTTTGAAATCGATAACAAAATAATTTGTTAATGTTTATTTATGCAAGACTGAAAATGAATTTGTCCATATGGATTTTAGAAATTAACATGTGTTTTGTTTTCAAACTATATAGTACGGAGTACATTGTGCATGTAGAATTTATATTTATGTATTTTTAAAAGTTTCGTACAAAGTTTAAAACGAAACACATGTTAAATATTATAAAAGTTTTATAGTTTTTAATTTTTTAATCTTATATATTTTGTTGTTATTATGAAACATTTTGTTTATGAATTGCAATATTAATTTCCGCTTACTAACATCTGATTCTTCCAAAATAATCGAGGGCTTATCGCCAGTTATTAAACTTTTTATAGTGGAAGGAAAACAACAACAACATGACCCTGAATGCAATAAATATTAAATAGTTTTTGTTCATTGTTTGAATTTTTGAATTATTTATTGATGTTTTGAATTTCATTTCCGTTTGAGAGCGAACGAATTGAATATTTGAAAAACAAGTAAAACACTCATTTGAATTCCCTCAAAACATGTGTCCACAACAAAATACATTCATTTAGAAATGTTATGAATGTGTTCTTTGTGTCTTTATTTCTGGTACTTGCCGCAGTTGACCTCAAATACACTTGTTTCGTTTAGTTGTTTCCATTGTCACCAAGTCCTTTGTCATGTTGATATTTGTTGAGAGTTTCATTTAAATATAAATTTTAACACATATGATACATATGTAAATACATGTGTACATATATACATATGTATTATACATAGAGTCACCTAAAATGAAAAGAAGTGTAGTTATGCATTTTAGGTGGCGTGTGTTCGTGGTTTTATATCCTACACCATAATATTCTTTTATTAAATTGTTCATATGCAAGTCGATGTCTTACCTTTTTATAACAAAATCAGAAAATTGTTGTGCTATGGTAAATTATTTCTGCCGAAAATCACTTCAAATATATCTATAACATGTTTTATATTTCTATTGATGTAGAAATTTAGTAAAGTGGTTTTGCTTATATGAATTTTTCAGAGTGCTTCCAAGTTTGTGTTTTTGTTTCCGAACTTTTAAATATGACACACTATTATACGCATATAAATATATACATATGTACATATGTGTAGTATGTAGATATCTATGTTTTAATAGTGAGTGTATTTAGATATTGCATGATCAACACAACATAAAACGTGTATAAATCTGTAATAGATGGATGTGTATGTATGTATAGTATAGTTTTGGTTGATTTTGTAATTTTTACGCTTGTTTGCAACGAAAAATTTATCATAGTGATTTATTGACATGTTGAGCCAAATGGCCGGCCTCTTTTAAACACTTCTAACAAAACTTTAAATTATTTTTAAATATTTAATGAAAATTAAAAATATACTTACACATGTTTGTTTGTTTGTATGCAACCTCTATGTTTATGTGTATTTTACGCAATTTGTAAATGAACAAAGTTTTAATGCATTTACAGACAATAGACTAAAATATTTACGCCATGTTGCAAAATACAAATTTATTATTCTTTTAATGCTTGCGCCTTCTAGTTAATTTCAGCAAATAAACGTGTAAATATTGCATATTTATGTATGTATGTACATTGTACATAAATGTATGAAATTTATAATTTTCCATTAAAATTTTTTACTCGTAACCATATTATGAACTCGTACATACTTCTTTCTAACCAGTAGTTCTCGTAATACTTGGTAGTTTATCTATTAAAGTTTAATTTACTTTTTTATGGACAATAAATTACATGAAATGTGTTTTTTTGTAAGAAACTTTACATGGCAATCAACTCATCAATTTATTTATTCGTTTTCAACTTCTTGTTAAATAATGACTTTTAAACATGAGTTTGGTGATAAGAAAAGAAAGAACATTTATTTTAAACATTTTCATAAAATTCATTTAAATGCACACAAGACAAATCTGAACATTTCTGTGTATCTTTGTTTACGATGACTAATTTATATCCAATCATAAACTATTTATTTTTTTCGTCTACCTTTATTTGTAATTTATTTCCTACTATATAGTTAAATTATCGCATTACCTATGAATATGTATTTGTATATTTATTTATATTCCATTTTTATTTTGCAGGTATGTACTTGATTTCCATTTAATTAACATTAGATGTGTAAGTAAATATTTGGATTTATTATAAAATATTCTTAAAATAATTTTGTTGGCAATTGTCAGTCTTTTGTTCTAGTTTTTTCTTTTAATTTAATGTAGGGTTCTATAAATAGACTTTCGAATAATCGAACAATCGACTTTTTGTCGAAAAAAGTCGAAAAGTCGAGGTCGACTATTTTGTTCCAAAAAGTCGATAACTCGACTATCGTCTATGAAAAAAGTCGAAAAGTCGACTATCGTCTATGAAAAAAGTCGAAAAGTCGACTTTGTAAAGTCGTAAAATCGGAAAGTCAAAAAAAGTCGAAAAGTCGGAAAGAGTCGAAAAAAGTCGAAAAGTCGAAAAAAGTAGAAAATAGTCGAAAAAAGTCGAAAATAGTCACAAAAAGTCGAAAAGTCGGAAAAAGTCGAAAATAGAAAAAATATAAATAAAATTTTTTTATTAATAATAATAAATAATAATAATAACAATAATAATAATAATAATAATAATAATAATATAATGTTAAATGGCAACATTATAAATTTAGGCTTCTGGCAACTTTATAAATTTTTAACTCTGGTCGGAAAAAGTCAAAAAAATGTCGAAAAGTCGAAAAAAGTCGGAAAATGTCGGAAAATGTCGGAAAAAGTCGAAGTCGAAAAATCGACTTTTAATTAAATGCAAAAAGTCGAAAAATCGACTTTTAACTAAATGCAAAAAGTCGAAAAGTCGACTTTTCGCTTCAACTATAGAACCCTAATTTAATGGATTAAATGCAGTTATTTTCTTATTGCTGGCCAAACAGCGAGTGACTATTTATGAAAAGAGTTTAAATTTGTTTGTAACGAAGGAATTTTGGAAATGACACAAACAAACTTTTGATATTGAATTTTAAAAACTGTTAATTTTAATACATTTAAATAAAATACTCATTAATAAAAAAAATGTTAAATACCATATATAATAGCCATATAATATTTAGCCTGTAATTTACTTAAAGTTCAGTTAAAAGTAATTTCATGATTGTTATTATTTTTTATTAAAGATTTTATAAATGTTCATTAAATTTGTATGCATGTTTTGGTTTTGATAGTATATTTATGTAAATTTTTTTACAGTTTCCCATGTCTTGAGTATGTTTTTTTTTTTGTTGGCGATTGGTTATAGTCCGGCTAATTAACTCCTTTTTCAGTAAGTTTTGAATTATAAACTTTTGTAAGCTGACAATTTTCGCACTTATCTGTATTTGGCATCTGCCACTATTGCCAAAATAGGCATTAAACTAACATAACGTGGGATTGTTAACAAAGAATAAATAAATAAATGATTAAAAAGTTGTTATTTGAATACAATTTAAAATGGGGAAGTATTACCAACACTCATGCACTTTTGTTAAAAAAATTAAAAGTTATTTTATGTGTTCATTCGGAGTAATAATGATAATGGAGATATACACGTGAAGACATCGTCATTCATTGTTACTTATGTTCCACGGTTTTGTTGGAAACTTAGGTTTCTTTAAATTTAAAGTTAAAATCTTGTTTTACTACCAACAAAATCGAGTTTTATTTGCCAATTTATTTGAACACTACACAAACGTTTGATATTGCATTTGTGGCAATATTGTTTACTTAGTACAGATGTTTGTTGGTCCCAAACAAGATTTGTAAATATGCATAATGTTGCATGAATAGTAAATATAACAATAATGAAGAGCCAAACAAAAAACACTGATCGCATCAAAGATAAAATTTCAACTATCATAATGATTTTTTTAAATCTTAACAGAAGTGTGGAGTATTCCCAATATACATAAATGAACGTAAAATATCCAGTAGAGTATAATGTCAAATTACAATTACAAACTCTCATAATATAGATTTAATTAAGTCAAGCGAATCACACTTATTCGAATATAGAAAACATTGCCAAAGAATCATTTATGTTTTTTTTTTGTTTAAATTCTTACAAAATAAAAAAATAATAATTTTAAGGTGAGGTTCAGGTGTAAAAAGGGCCACATTTTTGTATGTTTTATCAAACTACTTAAAGCAGATATTCATTATTATATTATTATTATTTTTTTTTAAAAAACATATTAAAATTTAAAATAGTGACACACCTTAATTGAACGTTTCTAAGTAATTTCGTCGTTAGTAGATTTATTCTAAGTACGTTTGTACTTAATTATCATTAAGTAAATATTTATAATTTTATCGCATCATTAAATGTTGAAGATCTTGAATATAATATTAATAATGAAAAACCTTTTAGATACAAAATTATGGTTGGTGAAGCCAGCTGGAATTTCTTTATTGCCTAATGCTCTTAAAATAACAAACATCCAGTTTGTGTACTGGTCAAATTAATATTTTTTTCAGATCAAAATATATTGTAGGTCATCCATCATATGTTATAAATAAGAGATAAAAATAATATGAAAATGTATTCGTACACACGTGTCAAATATCCAATTGCAGTTTTCTTTATTTCTTTCCCCTTCCCTTATAAATTTTCTGTGCCATTACTTTATAATGCAATTAACCATTGGAACACACATGTATTGGCGTGGACATAAGGTCATTCAACCATGCTAATCGTTCTCAACAGATTAGCGAGAGTACTGATTTTGTTTGCATTTTGATTTCAACAAAATCGGCAAATGTTACAATAAAAGAGTACACTTTCAAAGCACAGAAAGAGTGGATACTTAGGTATTGACCGAATGCACGGATACAGTAGAATCTCAATGTTTTTCATTTATTCCATTATATTATAGATGTTGTTGATAATTCTAGAGTGTTTACTCGACAGCTAAGATTTTACAGGACTCCTCGTGAACATATGTAACCATATTTGTACAGAGATCAATTACAATTGTATCCTTAACAATGTTTTGGGTGTGTGTGCAAGAATGAGTGCAAAAATCAGAACAACATTTGGGTCAGATTGTAATTTGAGGGTGTTACTTCGTTAGGCATTTATCTCTTAGTTATAGTTTCGAAACAATGTTTACGGCAGCTGTTGTATCTATTGTTTTAAAAATTGTTTTATCTTTAATTTTAAATCTAATAAAATTAAACCAACTGTTTGTGTTTTCTAATCTCAAATTATAGAAAATTTTGCAACGCCCTTTTTATTATACTCTATCGAATTGAAAAGATTTCGTCAGTGACAAAAAAAGCATTTTATATTTTCTTAAAAATTTCCAATCAGTATTGATTATTCACATGCTAATCCACATATACAGGTTGTCCAGTGGACCACTTTTTTGTGAAATACCTCTCAATCGATGCAACGGTGAACAAGAGAAAACTTCCGATTGAAAATCTCAGTTTAAATTTTTTTGCAATCTTTTCGAAGTGGGTATCAATTACTCACTGCAAGTATTTTGTAGGGAACTGAGGACAATGCGAAAAAATGTTTTTTTTATTTTTCTAATGTTCAGTACATTAATATCTATCGATAGAGAGGCATTCATACAAAAAATTCTTAAAAAGACCGTTCTCGGGGCATTGTAGGCGGTTTTTTGTTTCTCAAACAAATTATTTTAATTTTTATTTGTTATTTTAGTCAATGAAACATTGTTATTTATATACATTTAGTTTTCTATTCGCTTATGTATATAACACGTACATACAATAAATATAGTGGAGTGCTTTGAAAATTCTCACATTCAAGCTGCTTAAATTTTTGGTAGGAAGTTTGATTTTTTCTAAATTCAATTTTTTACCAGTGGATGTTGTTTGTTTTTAGAGGAGCAATTACTGGAATTATTTTCTTAAATTTTAACAATGAAATTTCTTGTCCGTTAATGGATATTGACACTAATTGACAATTTTTTGTTTAGTTATTCGAAACCGACCACAATACCTCAACAAGTATTATTACCTAATATCTAAATAAGGATTATAATTTTATACAAACATATATACATGCATACATACATACATACATACATACATACATACATACATACATACATACATACATACATACATACATACATACATACATACATACATACACACATATCGTCACCTTAAACGCAAACGGCCTAACTAACCAAAAATTCAAAAACGACTTTAGTGTTGATTCTAATTTATTGCATCAAAACAAATGTCTACAAAAAAAATTGGTGTCCTCCAACAGCGATTTAGCGATTTTATTGACAAAAAACAAAAGGCCCTATTTACAAATTTAAAATATTAAAGCTTAACGTCCAATTTATCTATTTGTATATACGCCATTGTCAACTATCATAACAACTGATAGGTTACACTATTAAACAAAATTTAAAAAATATTGGATGGGGCTGTTTGCGTTTTAGGTCACGTTAAGTATAATTAAATTTTAGTTTACACTTATTATCACTCAATTATTGCTAATGTTCCATAAAACATTAAAATTTTTCAGTTTCAACAATTTGCTAATACAATTAAAAATATGTGTATTTTTTAAACTAAGTTAATCGTTAAAAATCAATACAAAATATTTAATTAATTAACTTTTTGGTAAGACTTATTTGCCGCATTGAAACATTTAGCACGTATACTTGTAATCTTATACTTTGTGCGATCAGGTGCGCAGATTGATGTTTAATGGACCATGATAGACACATGTAATTATATCTAAAGTATATTTCATATTCAATAAACACACGCATATTTATTTGCAAAATTGGCTCTATTGAATATTGTTGTTGTATGAATGCATTAGTATAAATACATAAATATGTATTTCTGGTATCTGTATTAAATTTCAACACAACTGATCGAAGAACATAATGTGGTAAAATATATTTATATGGATACTTATGAATAAATTGTTTTTTTTTTTTTAATTCATCCAAAATTGCTAATAATTAATTTCCATTTAAAACTTAAATAATTAAATTTTTGTATTGATGTATCCTCCGCCTTTTAAGGAGAGTCTTAATTAAACGAAATAACCATTTAAGGTCCCCATATACATAAATTCTTTTGCCAAATGTTATTTTTTGTTAGAGAAGGGGCTCAAAAGTAAATTTACACGTTACCATTTGTGGCATTATAAATAAGCAATACAAGTCCTTCTTTAGGACAGATTGATTTATTCACTTGAAGGCGTTAAATATTGTCATTAAAATACCAAAAAATTATAAAATTAGGGTGGTATCAAGTTTTTTAAGAATTGTCTCCGGCTTATAAGGAGTTGTAAAATTTTCAATTGTTACAATAAGAAAACTGAAATTGCAGGAACATCTTTCATTATATTTTTTAGTTTCAATGAGGAATTTGAATCACATATATGATTTTAAAATCCAATAATATTCCTAAAAAAACGAGACAAAAATAAATGCAGACGTGTCGATACGGAATATATTGTTAAGCGATCTACCCATGTATCTAATGTTCTGTCTTTTAGTTTAAATAAAAACAATGATAAAAATGCACTAACGAGAACAGGATTCCCCAAACATTTTAAATTCACTGTTTGAACTCGTACTCTGTGGAAACTAATCGCTGTGCCAATTGTATTCACTGTATTGTGCAGTATTTACTTACACGTATAACATGGATATCTGTAAAACATTCGTGGATAATAATGACTATGAAACACAAATCGAAATAACAATGCTCAAGGAGTACCTACCTACCGTTGTGTATCACATACTTACTTACGTGCATAAATGATCAAAAACCAAACAAAAACACTTTCTTGTTTCCAATGCCCCAAACAACCCTGCAGTCTTTTGAAAAAGATTCGCTTTAAAAAACTATCAAGTTGAGATCACATCACAACTCGAAATTATTTTAAAATATAAGAAGAATTAAAATTTTCACCCATTTACTCTCATTTTCACATTTTTTTTAACTTGACAATCTCATTCAAAAATTTTTTAACTAGAAGAATAACTACCGGTTAAACGATAACTGGAGATGGTGAAATGGGGGTAAGTACAATTTTTAATTTTAGGCTCTGATCTGATATAGTTTTTATGTTTTATTTTACAAATAAAGAGTAAGTAGTTTGAAAGCAGAAAAGAGGGAGTGTGAACTCAATAACTATTTATTGAATTTTGAACAAAAAGTCTCTATATAAAACAATAAATCTGTCTGAATAATGATAATCGGTTGGTTAATTTATCTTGTTTAAAATTATCATAATTAAAACTGCAGGGTAGGTAAAAATACTTCTTACATACAAACACATTTATGCATTACGGGATAAGAATTTTATTTTAAAATCTTACTTTGTGTACATTTTTACCTTTTTCTTCACTAATTGGCAAAATATACCATTTATGGTATGAAAGTATTAAAGCGCGATTTCAGAATAAAATAAAACTGAAAATGCAGGAACAAAAAATAATGAGACAACAATGATAACAAATGTCTCGAGATCATAGGAGACCATAATGACATTGACAATGTTTAACTGAAAGTGGAGATACCTTTACGTGAATATATTTTTATTTTAACCATATTGCACTCACTGTCAGTACATATAAGACTATGTACATATATACATATGTACATATATACATATGTACATATATACATATGTACATATATACTGGCATGCTTCAGCATAAATATTATTTGCTCCCACATAAGTAATGTTGCCAAACATATTTACAACAAATGTTCCCATTTTGGACATAAATTTTGTTATAATAAAAGAAATCAACTTCATTTTGACTTTAAGCAATCGAACAGTTGTAAAAAATTTGCAAAGTCGATTTGTACTACAAACGTACAATAAAATATATACATATGTGTTTACAAAACAAATCTAAAAAAATAATTAATTTTTTAATGATTGTTGCTTATTGTAAAATTTTGTTAAAACTAACGATTTGTGTTTAAAATATTTCAAATGGTCAATTAGAAATAAAAACAACTTAAAATAACAAATTTTGTCGTTTCGTCTGTGTGCATTAGGAATGCCAAATGGGACTGTCTTTTATAATTACATACCGGGATCCCGGCATTTTTCGGGATTTCGAGATTACATAAATTTAACCTTTTAATCATCAATTTTGTAACGAATTTTTATTTTGTTAATATTTAACAGATAGAAGATGTATTTAAATTAAAACAATGCAATTATTTATAATTTTTAAAGAAAAACAGAATTTCATAATTTCTAAAACCTTTTAACTACATACTTCCTAAACAACGTAAGCACTTATTAAAACCTCATACTGCTCCATTTGAAATACTAACATTAACATAGCCCAATTCAATAATTCGAACAACAATGTAAAATTTTTTCTTTGAAAATTAGTTGGAACTTGACATAAAAAACTAGTTACGAAACATAACATATTAACAGTATTTATTTAAAATTTTATGTACATTCAGAACAAGCTAATATAAAGGTATATGAGTTCTGAATGTAAATATGTTACTCAGCTTTGTAGAAAGTTTGAAATGCAAAATCTTCTAGTATTATAAAATAAAGGATGTAAGTATTCGACTATGACATGTAATGACACTAATATAAGCATCAATGTGATTTTTAGAGAAGGTTTTATTAGGTTTTCTTGTGTCAATTTTGGTCCAAACTTGTAGCTCAAATGGAATGAGGCTCCTAACTCGTGTTTTCAACATACAGCTACAGAATGTGTATACCTTTTAGGTCTATAAAAAACATTTTGATATGTTAAAAACAAAATGAATAAATCATTTTATATTTGTTTGCGAAATATTATGAATTGCTGAATAAAATATTTGCACTTTTTCATAATTTACTAACTATGACAATTGTGTTACAATTGGCATATAAACTCTAAATTAATCTAAAAATTTGAGAAATGGACTAAGCTAAACCCCAACTATTTTTTAACTAATTTTCTGTATACAAATAGTACAAACTTTTTACTTATTTCCTGAAATTCTAAATTTTTATTTTGTAAATATATGTACATAAAATATTTTTAACATTTCCTACTATTGTTTTAACAATCTTGGGAAAGGAAAATAATATTTAAAATTTTCTATACAAAATTTGAAAAAAAGTTATACACAATACAATTCTGAAACTCATCCGTATGACAAACTAAAAGTAGTTAGCTATTATTACAATGGAAATGTGCAATTGTAGTTACTTGGTGAAAATTTAAACATTTATAAATTATGTTTAATTGAAAATATTTAAAACTTTGTCCAAAAATCAATATAAAACTTTTTAAATTTTAAATTAAAGTAACGATTGCTACTTTACCTACATACATACGTGAATGTGTGTTAAAAGCAATTGAAAATAGTTTATGTTTCTCTCTGTCATATCTGAAAAACTTGATATTTTTATAACTGAAGTGATATTGCTGTTGCTATTGCATTTGCTATAAATATGGCGGAAAAAACTAGTTTTTTTTAATTGTGATTATTACATCGATGGATGCTGCAAACTAACATCCTGTTCTCATACCTGTAATGACATATAAATTTTATGCCAAAGACATTTATATGTAAAAATGTTTAAGAAAAATAAAAATGCGGTCTTTGAACTCTCTTTTAAACATGTTGCCATTGAAAATAATAAAATTGTTTAAAATATGTATCTTCATAATGTCTAATCCTGCAAGAACTATTCAAATCACGTTATATGATCTGATTGTTCATAAAATTATTGTATTCATACTTCATAGGAAATGTCACACCTACTTTTGTATCTTTATTCATACGACACTTAAGCTTCTTTGTCTTTATATACATTTGTACACATACATAATAATAGAAACATACTGTGTGTATCTTTTGCCAATTGTTATGTCTTTACACATTCTGTAACTCAATTTTATAAATGTGTCTTTAAGATACTTTTCAGTTAATAAAGAAAACCGATGTCAAAAAAAATGACAGATGCATCGTTGAACTCGATACCACAGAAAATATTTTTATTTCAATGTAAATCCAAAAAATTATGTAATGTTTATCGCTGTAGTTAGAGCTAACTTCAGGTTAGGTTTGTTAATGGAATTTTTTTGTGAAATTTGGAGATATGTTTTAAGTATTGTATACATACATATGTATATACCTCAAACTACCTATTTACATAATAAAAACTAATAAATATATGCATATATAAATGTATAGCATCATTTTTAGTGGTTTCAAATAAAAATTATTATTTAAATATTTAAAGAATATTTTATTAAAAGAAAAATTGTTTTCTAAACGTTAAGCCGATGAAAGATACCCTAAGTATGAAATTAAAAAGTTATGTATTCTGTAATATTAAAATATTTCCTCTTTTGGCCTTTTAACTCATTTTTATATTAGAGTACTATTGTTTATTCATATCTAGAAATTTGAATAACTTTTCAGTGAACCAATATGTAATTTTGATATCATGGCAGATGGCCGGGTAATTGTTTTAACATATTTTCTGACCGATCAACTATGTAATTGTTTACACTGTTGCTGCTGATTACCCTATCTAAAATGTAAAATTTTAATGTACAGATGTGTTATATACAAATGTTAACTCGTTGTAAATGTTATTAACATGACTTTGATTTTTTGTAGACATACAAAAAACATGTAAATATGTAATATATGCTTGAGTATGTATGTGAAACAAATTAATATTTTTCACTGTTATGAGTTGCAATTCGTTTGTTGTTTTATTTGCATTTGACACAGCATCTACAGAAGTATAAGTAGAAGCTACAGCAGTATCATAGTCAGCTTCATCAACTACGTTGTCATTATCTTCATTTGTTGTTGCTGCCGATACTGACATAGCTCCGATGTTTGTTTATTTTACTGGAGGCTATTTGTCTTCGCAAATTCTTTTATTTATTAACGATGCAATGTAAGTACGATGGAGAGTAAAGTGATTTTGTCATTCCGTTTGTAACAAATCGAAATATTGACATTAGACCCACAAAAGTATATACATATATATCTGTATGTTTCTTATGAGCAAAAATATATCTACCGAATTATATGAGAATCGGTCCGTAATTTACATTACTCCCATTATATGGTCCCCTTGAAAAATTGAATTTAACGCACTTTACTGAGTATAGCTATGAAATTCTACACATAGAAGTAAGTTTCCTAGAAGCCAAAATTTCTTAATAATATCACCCTAATGTTTATAGGAGAGTATTCCATTTACTGCTCTCCTATATTCGACTATGAAACTATTTATAAATTTATAAACGGTCGGCCACAAAAACTAGTAATTACTTGAGACAAAATTATGGAGCAGTTAATAGTTTTCTTAGTTGCTATAGAAATTAGTTTTTAAAAAATATTTAAAGGGATATATACAGGCTATTAATAAACAATTAATCCCCAGGAGATCGTTCCATTTTTGCATGGAAAGGGAACAAACTCCCAGTTAGTTCATTATTCAGAATAAGCCAGATGGATAGATAGATAGATAGATAGATAGATAGATAGATAGATAGATAGATAGATAGATAGATAGATAGATAGATAGATAGATAGATAGATAGATAGATAGATAGATAGATAGATAGATAGATAGATAGATAGATAGATAGATAGATAGATAGATAGATAGATAGATAGATAGATAGATAGATAGATAGATAGATAGATAGATAGATAGATAGATAGAAATCATTCTAAAAGGTAAATATATTTGATTTAGTCTTCATGGAATAATTTTTTTAATTAACGAAGTAATTTTAATTTTGTTAAAAAAATATTTTAAACTATATGCGTTTTTCTTGTAGATTACAGATGTAAATAGTCAGCATTTGTAACAACTGTCATGTTATTCGACAACATGAAGATTACATACTTTGTTATGGACTTTTTCGTTACAGCTGTTACTCTTTATAACACTTTTTACCATTATTCGTATTCCATACTTTATTCCACCTTTTGTATTCCTTTAATATCATTCGATTAAATCTACTTGATTTACGTTGAACGTATCGTAGGTAGATACATGTATATATCTTCGTAGCCTAAAGCAATTTGATTGGAATTTATTGCTTTCCACAAATTATTGTAATTTATGCAATTAACTGAAAATATTTGTACTTTGTTCTTTGCTTTATTTGTTGGTTGGTTGCTTGTCTGGTTGCATCTTTAAATTACTGCAACATGTTATTTTTTTCATATCTTCCTGTATTTGCGTTAAGAAATCTGAAGGGATTTTTTTAGATTGATTGCGGGTACATGCAAATTGTGTAACATAATAAGCTCATGCATTTAAAATAGAAATTGATATTGAAAATATTAATTTTAAGAATTCTTTTGAAGTTTTATTTTTTTTTATTTCATGAATTTGTAATGTAACCATTTCACACATATTTTTTTTAATTCTGAATTATTTAAACATTTAACAACCGTGGAAATATTATTCAGAAAGTATGTCCCAATGATGTTTAATTACTTGCGTTTCACTTAATAATATATATGATAATAATGAATTTGCATACATATGTACATATATATTCATTAATTTTTAATATCAGATATTTTTTGGGTGTTGAAATGTTTTATGCTTTTCTTGTTACTCGAATTTAAACAAGAGTTAATTTAAAACATTAAACATTTTTGTTTTATATCGAGACAAACATTTGAAATTGGTTTTGAGACAAACAGTTGAAACTACTTAAGACTTTCCAGTATCATGTTATAAATTTTGCGTGGGTTTTTTTGTATATACATACATATATTGAAAATCCAGAATTACTCTACGTACCCAAGAGAAAGCTGTTGATACCTTTGCTCACATCCATAAATACATAGGTATGTGCGTACATTTGATTATACATATATGTATACATATAAATATATTTAAATTGATTTAAGTTCAACAGTTGCATTGATGACATACTTTTAAATAATCTAGCTGATTTGCTTTTTTCATCAATATGGAGGGCCATTGGTTTTGTAAAATTTTGTTTGAATAGAAATTAGCGATTTAATTGAAATATATTGTTGATTCGATTGGCAATAGCTTCTGAATGATTACAATTCGTATTTGTTTCTGTTGTGCCTCATTGCATTTTTGACATATCCCAAAATGTTTCGTTTCAGTTATAAATAATACGACCATTTAAATATTTATAATAAGGTGGGGTTTTAAATGTAGGGTGTGGAGCATTTATAATTGGAATTAAATACACATTTTTAGTAAGAAATTTAAAATATATATTTATATTATATATATATATATATATATTATATATATATATATAATATATATATATATATATATATATATATATATATATATATATATATATATATATATATATATATATATATATAATATATATAATATATATATATATATATATATATATATATATATACATATATACATATATATATATATATATATATATATATATATATATATATATATATATATATATAGCCTAACACTGTTTTGTGCTGTGTATCTAAAATGAAAAAAGTCGTGATAATATTGTGCATTTGCAATTATCGGCCAATGTTGCCTTGCCTTGGCATGCCACACGGCTGCAGATGCTAATGCTGTTTGTTGGTGTTGATTGTGGTGTTATAAATAACTTCAACAAACAACTGGTGGCCCGGTTTTCATTTTGTTTAGGTTTTCTCGTTGCATTAAAGTGAATGTATGACTTCTATGCTAAAGTCTCCTTTAAGCAATTGAATATCACACAAAACGCCCCCAAAAACTACAATATTCCGAGAAGAAATATAAGAAATAATGATAACTGTTCTCTTGGTTCATAGAATGTACATCTTACTACGAGTAGTGAACAATAGAGAGAGCAACGTAACCAAATCAGATATTTGTTGGTTGTTTTTAAAAATGCATACCAATACCCTTGGCAGTAATGTACGTAAAGTGGTGTTGCACTTTAATAAGTTTTATCTGTAAGCGTGCCATTAACAAAACTGCGTTTTTTAAATTACAAAAAAATACTATTTTTATACCTACCATCATTTTGTCATTTCGTTTGTAACACATCGAAAAATTCATGCGAGACCCATAGAAGAATATTTATTCTGGATCCTTATTAAATTCTAAGACGATTTAGCCATGCCCGTCCGTCTGTCTGTTGAAAACACGATAGAGTCCAAAAGAAGTAGTTAGCGAGAAATCAATATTCCTGCAAAAATATATAAGGATCGGTCCATAATTGACCGATTTGCCTAGCGCCCATATAAGGTCCCCTTCAAAATGTTACTTTAACGCTCATAACTGTCTTAAAGAAACATATATAGCGATGAAATTCGACACGAACTAAATCATCGATTTGATGGTGGGTATATAAGATTCGGCACAGCCGAATATAACACTCTTACTTGTTTATTTTGAATTAAACTAAACAGTATGTAGCTTTGAATGCAGTCAGCTTTTATTTCTATGTTATAATGGTTTTCTATTTTTTATTTATTTTTTTTCTTTCTTTGTTTACATTAGATCCATATACATACATAAATACACAAAAATGTTAGAAGTTGTTTAAAAACTTGATGTTCTCTTAGTGTTTATTTAATTTTTTATCTTTTAAAAGTTATCAACAAATGGAAATGCATAAATAAATACTGTGTTAATTGTTTAAGACATTTGTGTGTTGTATGTATGTTTGTATAAAAAAGTTAAACAAGCATTTTCAATAATTATTTAAACAAAATAATTATAATTTACTTGTCCAATATTACAATTAGAAAATCTTTAATGCAATAGCGATACAATTTTAAATTCAATCTAAATGAAAAAAAAAACTGCAGTACATAGCATCTTTTATTAGAGTACTTAGTAGAGCACTACTTGGAAGTTATAAACTAATGTTCGATTACAATTGTAAAATATTGATTTATTTAAATTGATAACAAATTAGCCCATATAACCGCAACTGGAAAGATTTAGTTGGCTGCAATAATACATTATTAACAACATGGGGAAATTTATATAGCATGGTTTCTAAAGTGAAATAGTCGTGTATTAAAATGTGAGCATATGCGAATAAAAATTAGTGTACACATTTTTAGTATGTACTTTGAATAAGATTTTTGTTTCTTTTTATTAATTAATAATATAAAACCTTATTGCCTATTAAAAAACTCTATAATGATTTTAAACTCGTAAAAATGGAACGAATTTATACATATATACACAGATATGCATACGTAGTTAGTTAGAAAAACTGTCGACATTTGTTTTTGTTTTTTTTTTTTTTCAATTATAAACTTGCGGTTATACACAAGAAACTGGAGCTTAAAAAGTTTAAATACTTCAGAATAAGGAAAATTTCAAACGAGAAAAGTCATTTATGGAAGCCAAATCAATTTCAAATGAACTCAAAGTGAAGAGAAACAATCAATGTTAGATACATATCTATACATACTGTAGATACAAGTATAGAAGAAGATTTAGATACATATGACATAAATATCTCATATTTATGAACTAACGTGTGCTACAAGATTGCAATCGCAGACATTATGGAGCCTTTATTGATTGACAATAAACTAAACAAAATTTGCAATTTTTTTTAATTTCTACAACAAATCCACCAACTGGATTAAATTTGAGCGGGTGTATTCGAATATATGTATGTATGTATGTATGTATGTATGT
>NC_060951.1:66860400-66869927 GCF_022045245.1 Lucilia cuprina
TTTTTGTGAAATTTGGAGATATGTTTTAAGTATTGTATACATACATATGTATATACCTCAAACTACCTATTTACATAATAAAAACTAATAAATATATGCATATATAAATGTATAGCATCATTTTTAGTGGTTTCAAATAAAAATTATTATTTAAATATTTAAAGAATATTTTATTAAAAGAAAAATTGTTTTCTAAACGTTAAGCCGATGAAAGATACCCTAAGTATGAAATTAAAAAGTTATGTATTCTGTAATATTAAAATATTTCCTCTTTTGGCCTTTTAACTCATTTTTATATTAGAGTACTATTGTTTATTCATATCTAGAAATTTGAATAACTTTTCAGTGAACCAATATGTAATTTTGATATCATGGCAGATGGCCGGGTAATTGTTTTAACATATTTTCTGACCGATCAACTATGTAATTGTTTACACTGTTGCTGCTGATTACCCTATCTAAAATGTAAAATTTTAATGTACAGATGTGTTATATACAAATGTTAACTCGTTGTAAATGTTATTAACATGACTTTGATTTTTTGTAGACATACAAAAAACATGTAAATATGTAATATATGCTTGAGTATGTATGTGAAACAAATTAATATTTTTCACTGTTATGAGTTGCAATTCGTTTGTTGTTTTATTTGCATTTGACACAGCATCTACAGAAGTATAAGTAGAAGCTACAGCAGTATCATAGTCAGCTTCATCAACTACGTTGTCATTATCTTCATTTGTTGTTGCTGCCGATACTGACATAGCTCCGATGTTTGTTTATTTTACTGGAGGCTATTTGTCTTCGCAAATTCTTTTATTTATTAACGATGCAATGTAAGTACGATGGAGAGTAAATTGATTTTGTCATTCCGTTTGTAACAAATCGAAATATTGATCTTAGACCCACAAAAGTATATACATATATATCTGTATGTTTCTTATGAGCAAAAATATATCTACCGAATTATATGAGAATCGGTCCGTAATTTACATTACTCCCATTATAAGGTCCCCTTGAAAAATTGAATTTAACGCACTTTACTGAGTATAGCTATGAAATTCTACACATAGAAGTAAGTTTCCTAGAAGCCAAAATTTCTTAATAATATCACCCTAATGTTTATAGGAGAGCATTCCATTTACTGCTCTCCTATATTCGACTATGAAACTATTTATAAATTTATAAACGGTCGGCCACAAAAACTAGTAATTACTTGAGACAAAATTATGGAGCAGTTAATAGTTTTCTTAGTTGCTATAGAAATTAGTTTTTAAAAAATATTTAAAGGGATATATACAGGCTATTAATAAACAATTAATCCCCAGGAGATCGTTCCATTTTTGCATGGAAAGGGAACAAACTCCCAGTTAGTTCATTATTCAGAATAAGCCAGATGGATAGATAGATAGATAGATAGATAGATAGATAGATAGATAGATAGATAGATAGATAGATAGATAGATAGATAGATAGATAGATAGATAGATAGATAGATAGATAGATAGATAGATAGATAGATAGATAGATAGATAGATAGAATCATTCTAAAAGGTAAATATATTTGATTTAGTCTTCATGGAATAATTTTTTTAATTAACGAAGTAATTTTAATTTTGTTAAAAAAATATTTTAAACTATATGCGTTTTTCTTGTAGATTACAGATGTAAATAGTCAGCATTTGTAACAACTGTCATGTTATTCGACAACATGAAGATTACATACTTTGTTATGGACTTTTTCGTTACAGCTGTTACTCTTTATAACACTTTTTACCATTATTCGTATTCCATACTTTATTCCACCTTTTGTATTCCTTTAATATCATTCGATTAAATCTACTTGATTTACGTTGAACGTATCGTAGGTAGATACATGTATATATCTTCGTAGCCTAAAGCAATTTGATTGGAATTTATTGCTTTCCACAAATTATTGTAATTTATGCAATTAACTGAAAATATTTGTACTTTGTTCTTTGCTTTATTTGTTGGTTGGTTGCTTGTCTGGTTGCATCTTTAAATTACTGCAACATGTTATTTTTTTCATATCTTCCTGTATTTGCGTTAAGAAATCTGAAGGGATTTTTTTAGATTGATTGCGGGTACATGCAAATTGTGTAACATAATAAGCTCATGCATTTAAAATAGAAATTGATATTGAAAATATTAATTTTAAGAATTCTTTTGAAGTTTTATTTTTTTTTATTTCATGAATTTGTAATGTAACCATTTCACACATATTTTTTTTAATTCTGAATTATTTAAACATTTAACAACCGTGGAAATATTATTCAGAAAGTATGTCCCAATGATGTTTAATTACTTGCGTTTCACTTAATAATATATATGATAATAATGAATTTGCATACATATGTACATATATATTCATTAATTTTTAATATCAGATATTTTTTGGGTGTTGAAATGTTTTATGCTTTTCTTGTTACTCGAATTTAAACAAGAGTTAATTTAAAACATTAAACATTTTTGTTTTATATCGAGACAAACATTTGAAATTGGTTTTGAGACAAACAGTTGAAACTACTTAAGACTTTCCAGTATCATGTTATAAATTTTGCGTGGGTTTTTTTGTATATACATACATATATTGAAAATCCAGAATTACTCTACGTACCCAAGAGAAAGCTGTTGATACCTTTGCTCACATCCATAAATACATAGGTATGTGCGTACATTTGATTATACATATATGTATACATATAAATATATTTAAATTGATTTAAGTTCAACAGTTGCATTGATGACATACTTTTAAATAATCTAGCTGATTTGCTTTTTTCATCAATATGGAGGGCCATTGGTTTTGTAAAATTTTGTTTGAATAGAAATTAGCGATTTAATTGAAATATATTGTTGATTCGATTGGCAATAGCTTCTGAATGATTACAATTCGTATTTGTTTCTGTTGTGCCTCATTGCATTTTTGACATATCCCAAAATGTTTCGTTTCATTATAAATAATACGACCATTTAAATATTTATAATAAGGTGGGGTTTTAAATGTAGGGTGTGGAGCATTTATAATTGGAATTAAATACACATTTTTAGTAAGAAATTTAAAATAATATATTTATATATATATATATATATATATATATATTATATATTATATATATATATATATATATATAATATATATATATATATATATTATATAATATATATATAATATTATATATATATATATATATTATATATATATATATATATATTATATATATATATATATGTACATATATACATATATATATATATATTATATATATATATATATATATATTATATATATAGCCTAACACTGTTTTGTGCTGTGTATCTAAAATGAAAAAAGTCGTGATAATATTGTGCATTTGCAATTATCGGCCAATGTTGCCTTGCCTTGGCATGCCACACGGCTGCAGATGCTAATGCTGTTTGTTGGTGTTGATTGTGGTGTTATAAATAACTTCAACAAACAACTGGTGGCCCGGTTTTCATTTTGTTTAGGTTTTCTCGTTGCATTAAAGTGAATGTATGACTTCTATGCTAAAGTCTCCTTTAAGCAATTGAATATCACACAAAACGCCCCCAAAAACTACAATATTCCGAGAAGAAATATAAGAAATAATGATAACTGTTCTCTTGGTTCATAGAATGTACATCTTACTACGAGTAGTGAACAATAGAGAGAGCAACGTAACCAAATCAGATATTTGTTGGTTGTTTTTATAAAATGCATACCAATACCCTTGGCAGTAATGTACGTAAAGTGGTGTTGCACTTTAATAAGTTTTATCTGTAAGCGTGCCATTAACAAAACTGCGTTTTTTAAATTACAAAAAAATACTATTTTTATACCTACCATCATTTTGTCATTTCGTTTGTAACACATCGAAAAATTCATGCGAGACCCATAGAAGAATATTTATTCTGGATCCTTATTAAATTCTAAGACGATTTAGCCATGCCCGTCCGTCTGTCTGTTGAAAACACGATAGAGTCCAAAAGAAGTAGTTAGCGAGAAATCAATATTCCTGCAAAAATATATAAGGATCGGTCCATAATTGACCGATTTGCCTAGCGCCCATATAAGGTCCCCTTCAAAATGTTACTTTAACGCTCATAACTGTCTTAAAGAAACATATATAGCGATGAAATTCGACACGAACTAAATCATCGATTTGATGGTGGGTATATAAGATTCGGCACAGCCGAATATAACACTCTTACTTGTTTATTTTGAATTAAACTAAACAGTATGTAGCTTTGAATGCAGTCAGCTTTTATTTCTATGTTATAATGGTTTTCTTTTTTTTATTTATTTTTTTTTCTTTCTTTGTTTACATTAGATCCATATACATACATAAATACACAAAAATGTTAGAAGTTGTTTAAAAACTTGATGTTCTCTTAGTGTTTATTTAATTTTTTATCTTTTAAAAGTTATCAACAAATGGAAATGCATAAATAAATACTGTGTTAATTGTTTAAGACATTTGTGTGTTGTATGTATGTTTGTATAAAAAAGTTAAACAAGCATTTTCAATAATTATTTAAACAAAAATAATTATAATTTACTTGTCCAATATTACAATTAGAAAATCTTTAATGCAATAGCGATACAATTTTAAATTCAATCTAAATGAAAAAAAAAACTGCAGTACATAGCATCTTTTATTAGAGTACTTAGTAGAGCACTACTTGGAAGTTATAAACTAATGTTCGATTACAATTGTAAAATATTGATTTATTTAAATTGATAACAAATTAGCCCATATAACCGCAACTGGAAAGATTTAGTTGGCTGCAATAATACATTATTAACAACATGGGGAAATTTATATAGCATGGTTTCTAAAGTGAAATAGTCGTGTATTAAAATGTGAGCATATGCGAAAAAAATTAGTGTACACATTTTTAGTATGTACTTTGAATAAGATTTTTGTTTCTTTTTATTAATTAATAATATAAAACCTTATTGCCTATTAAAAAACTCTATAATGATTTTAAACTCGTAAAAATGGAACGAATTTATACATATATACACAGATATGCATACGTAGTTAGTTAGAAAAACTGTCGACATTTGTTTTTGTTTTTTTTTTTTTTCAATTATAAACTTGCGGTTATACACAAGAAACTGGAGCTTAAAAAGTTTAAATACTTCAGAATAAGGAAAATTTCAAACGAGAAAAGTCATTTATGGAAGCCAAATCAATTTCAAATGAACTCAAAGTGAAGAGAAACAATCAATGTTAGATACATATCTATACATACTGTAGATACAAGTATAGAAGAAGATTTAGATACATATGACATAAATATCTCATATTTATGAACTAACGTGTGCTACAAGATTGCAATCGCAGACATTATGGAGCCTTTATTGATTGACAATAAACTAAACAAAATTTGCAATTTTTTTTAATTTCTACAACAAATCCACCAACTGGATTAAATTTGAGCGGGTGTATTCGAATATATGTATGTATGTATGTATGTATGTATGTATGTATGTATGTATGTATGTATGTATGTATGTATGTATGTATGTATGTATGTATGTATGTATGTATGTATGTATGTATGTACGATGCGCTTTGTAGGGAAAGCGAAATCTTTTCTTATTGTATTTTCAAAATAAAATATACAACAATGTTTTATTACTTATATATTACAAAACTAAAATGTTTGAAGTAGAAAGTAAAGTTTTACGAGTTTTGTACATCGTTATACGCTGCGGTTGTGAAGTTCTTTACAGACCAAAATCTCTGATAGGAATCGGTGCCATAACTACTATCTAGTTTATCGTGTTCTAATGTATGTGCATGCTATTATGGAATGAAACATGTAAAATTTTGGTCTACCCTATTACGAATCGAATAAATAAATAAATAAATAAATAAATATGTATGTAGTATGTGTGTACTCATTAAATTCACAACAAAACGAGAAGAAATAAACTGCATAAAAACGTGTTGACAACTATTGTTGTTTTAAATTTTCTCTTATTTTTTGTATTTTTTTTTTGTTTCCTCTGAGGTGTTTACGATTATAGTTGTTGCTCGTATAATACTTACTATACTTAACATGCATAAGTGATTGACTTGAACACCGCACCAACAATTTTCCTTAAATGGTGACTTATGTAGACAACAAGAATTGCATTGATGCAAGTCTAGTAACAATACGAAAACTATAAAAAATACTACGTAGTAGTAAGTACGTTATGTATTTTTTGTCAATGCATTTATTTATAATATATTTTTGTTTCGTCAGACAGACGAATTTTTCATACATATGGATAAATTCATTCATTGTGTTCAGTATAGTTGAGATTTTGTCATTCATTGTTTTATTTCGTTGTGTTTCTATTGATTTTTTATTTCAATTTAGTTACTTGCAATGCATTTTACCAATATCAATATTACAACATTGTGATTGATATTGGTGTGGTCATGGTCATAGGAAGTACATATTTGTATTTTTTTAAGAACTGTTGTGTAGTTGAAAATGGTTTAGGTTTTATATTAGGATATTGTTAAGAAATGTATGTCATTTTAAACTGTTAATATAAGAAAAGAGTTCAGTCTAAATAAACCACTAGGGTTTCCCTAATTTCTGCAAATATTATAATTTATACAAGAAATTATCACTTAATTTATATAATTACACAAGTCAATGTTTTGCTATCAATATTATTATACATATGTACTGAATATATGAATGAACATTAATGTCATAACTGTTATACAATATAGAAACAAGGAGTATAAAAAGGTACCTTTTCAAAGCCAAATGCTTTGAAGTTTACAATATTTACTCTTAACAAAATTTTTAAGTTATTAACACAAAATTGGAAAATATTGATAAAAACTAGAGTTTTTGTTTGACGCACACCATTTACATGAAAAAAAAAACAAATTTAGTATCCTATCATAAAATTCCTTGCAAATTAGTATGTGAACGGTTTTTGAAAACGGATTTACCACGGAAGGTTTTTGCAGCAAAACGACCAGGATGAAATTTTTTCGTTATTAGAGCACTACGAGCTACAAATCAGTGAAAGATCCTCATTTTGATTATAACTCTAATGTGCATACATACATATCGATATTTTTAATTATAGTGGCAACGTATGAGTAACATTAGTTATAATTAACAATAAACATACGTAAGCATAAACCTAAAGGTCAGTCCTAGATAAAACCGACTGATTATTTAATTTACAATAAGCAACTATGTATGTATGTTCAAGCGACCTGTTGGGACCTAAAAGTATACAATTTTTCAAAAAAAAAAAAAAACATTGATAAGATAGCTTAGTCGATTATAAAACCGAAATATATATCTATATGTAATTTAAGAAAAACACTTTTCGCAGGCTTTAGTAATATTCATAGGAATTGTAAATGAGAACATATTTCATTGTTGTATCCATCAACTATTGGATCATTAGTTATTTGTATAAGAATTATTCTTTCACAACTTTATGGAAATATGGCTAATCATTTAAGCACGATTTACACTATTCATACTATTAGCAACTACATGTAAAATCTGCAATAACAAAGAACATTTATTCACAAGATGCAAGTTCTCACACACACATTGATATAAACGTCTATTTCGAAATGCTAGTATACAGAACGAATACAATATTTCTTTTTAAGGGCGGCATATTAAATTTGCACAATACTACAATACATGACTGCATAATAAACAATCAGAGTGTGGGATCTAACCAAGTACATTTATATGTATATATGTATGTACATATATATGTATATAAACAAAACAATAACAGCAACGAAACGCAAATAAACAATTTTATTGTCGGAACTTTGCCTTAAAGGAATAAGAAATACTTATTCTATATGTAGCGAAATATGTTTTTATGAAGCTGTGATGGGCAACTAAAATATTTAAGCTTTGAAAATTGGTTATTTAATGTTTTGATAAGAACTGTATTTGCTAATTTAATTAGCAAAACACCGTAAATTATTTATTTATTCATTTTGCATATAATATAGAGTATATACTTTATATAGAGTAGGAAATGGCCTCATTCAAAATTTGTAAAAAATAACATATTCGGAAGAATTTTGTATAATACATTTCTTTAATTTTTTATGTGTTCTTCACAAAAATAAAATAATTTTGAAAATAAAATAATCATAAATTTCTACAATCAAATATATTTTCTTTGAAAAAGATTTGGTATTTTGTTTTTAAAACACATTAATATGTTTGAATATGCGTAGGAAAATATAAACTTTTTACAAGTTAAGACATTCCGTTGAAACTGTAATTTTGTAAAGTAATAAATCTGCAGCGACTGGCTAATTTACATTTGCACAATGTAATTACAAAAGAAGAAAATTTAATTATCCATAAGCACTTAAAGTTGTAACAAAAAATACATAATACTTAATAGAAGAATGAAAGAAAAAAATAAAACTTTTCAATTCTACCAGAAAATAAAGGAAAAAGAGATATTGCACGAATATAAAGCCAACACACCTGAAAACTTGTCAAACTTTGAGGGTTCAACAAACCAGAAATGCAACGGTAAACCACACTTTTATTCACTCCATGTACCTCGGGTGGGTGGCACCCACACACTAAAACATGACGGTTAAATAATTAAAAACTCATATGAAAATAGTCTTTCATTTTATAAAAAGCTTAGTATTGTTTGTATTATTTTAAAGTAAATGTATACAATTGGCTGGCAGGATGTTTTCGAAATTTGTATAGATATCATTAAACAAACAATAATTTTCACTCCTCTTATTTCCAAAAAAAATTATCAGGTACTTTAAAAAGCTTCCTAAAATGTTCTTTGCTTATTGAAAACTAAACAACGACAAAAACACTATGAGACAAAAAGAAACCAAAGTGTTTCTGAAGTAGGCAAACTTGATTTAATGATGGCCAACGATTGACTTAGAGACATGATGGTTGTTGTTTAAACCATGCATTAACTAAACAACGATTTGTAAATGTTAAAGACCTACAGGTCAATAAATATACATTGTTCTGCACCTACTGATTTTTTGTTTAAGTTATAAAATCATCCTCTTGCGAAAGTTTTGTATGTTTTAGTTCTTAAGGGGGCATAGAGTTTCTTTTTTTTGTAAAGGTAGCCCACGCTCTAACACGAATGCTTTATAGTGTTCACAATTATCCGATACTTGTTTTAACATTGATTTCATACATACAGTGGAATTGTATATTGTACCGTATATTCGATTATTCACACTGCTGATATCGGGAGTCATCGCTAATGCAACTTTCATACATTCTTAACATAGAGATTAACCAGAAGGAATATTCTTTAAAATAACCGCCCTTAAGGTCGCCATGATGATTAGTTTCCAAATATCATTTGCCATTGCTTTTGCAGTACATATTATTTCCAAGTACGAGTAGTTTTGGTCAATTTACCAATAACATCATTAGGATTAACAATCTGTTTGAACATTTTTATTCCTTTTGATTTATGGTTGATTTCTTTTTTA
>NC_060951.1:66870027-66871799 GCF_022045245.1 Lucilia cuprina
TATGGAACATATTTTAGCAAAATATACATGCATATATGTATATGAATTTTCTTTTACTATATGTATGTATATAATGTATAAGTATATGTGGGATGTGAATGTTCCCCACATTACATACATAGGATTGCTTAATGTAAAACTATGATGGTATGAAAATTTTAAAGTATGTGAGAATTTTGTATAAAATAAATAAATTCTGTGGTTCACCTTGAGTCGATTGTATACGTTTAATAAATCTAAACAATTAAATAGTGTCATCTACTTAGTTCTGTGAAGGGTGAATACTACTGAAACGTATTTTTTTATATGTATAGCGAAGAATAGGCAAATGTAAACGGATAATTTCATTACATAAATATGTATGTACAATTTTTAAAAAAGAAAGTATGGACCAGAAGTAATAATTAGAACTTCAACAATAATTTGTTATTCTTCTGGCGTTGTATAATAGCATCGTCTAAAAATAATATTTTACAATACAACATGTTTAAAAAAATTCTTCAATCTTTATTAAATTTCCGTAATTTTAAGCATATCACGGTAATAATATTAAAAATTTTTTATACATTCCATAATAATCTGAAAATGTTCTGAAATAGTTGAAAACAATTGCCAAACTAATTTTTAAATCAAATGTCTATATTTCTTACAAAAAAGATGTTATACATATTTATTTTAAATAAATATGTTATTAAAATTATTACATGTATGCATATTAAATATAATTTTATTTCATTTCATTGAAATTTTTTTTTTTCTGTTTTTCAAAATTCCATCTACATAGTTTTAGTACTTTTTTAAGAACGAAGAAATCAGTTTCGAATAATTATAAAATTTTAATATGATACCTTATTGGAGCTTAGCTTAAAAAACTAACCAAATATTGATCCCAGGACAAAAATTTTAAGAAACGGCATCTTAGAATGACTCAAGTTTTCACATCGTATATATTTATTATTTCTCTATATAAACAGGGCCATCCTAATGTTCATACATAAATATGAATATTCGAGTATAAGCTGTGTAAACAACTGAATACAGTTCATAAATTTTTAACTCAAATGCGCACAAAATATGCAAAACTTAAACTCCCCGTGTATGCAGCTCCCTCCAATCACTTCATCTTTGCGGTTTCATTCATACCCCCACATATTTTTTCGAATACAGTACAAACGAGGTAATAACTTTTTATATCCACCATAAAAAGAGATGGAGGTATATTGATTTTGTCACTCCGTTTGTAACACATCGAAATAGCACGATAGGGTACGAATGAAATAAGCAAGCGAGTTAAAATTTTCCATAAATATTCCTTATAGGTAAGGTATGTTTGGTATTGCAATAGGGCAATATTGGCTCACAATTTTGCATAGTCTACGTGACAATTGAACGTACCCTTCATACATGTATAAAGCCTCCATTAGTACTTCATCATTGTACTTGCCATAAAAAGTTTTTTTTTATTATAATTGTTAATTCCGAATTTAATGAGGATTGGTCTATAACTGAACATAGCCAACACAACAAAATTTATGTATAAAATTTTAATGGTGTCGATATGAAATCGTCTCCCCAAATAAGTTCAACTTCAGATCATTACTTTTACGCCTATGACTGAATTAAAAATACAAGAACAACAATGAAATTCGAAACGAAATGTATGAAATCTTTCTACGAAATTTTACGACAAAGAATTCATAATTGACCCTACCTCTTACATATGTTCATGGTTAAAAAATTTAAAAATTAATTATTTTGTTAATTCACATTAG
>NC_060951.1:66871899-66874714 GCF_022045245.1 Lucilia cuprina
CACCAATTTCGGTAACGAAAACAGTACCGCGCCATGTAAAGGGACCGGGAGTACCTAATACCATAGTGTTGTCGTCCAACAGTGCCCCCGAAGTGCCCACCTGACAAAAGCCATAATCCTCATGTGCTCTAAAAATATATATTGTACACAATTAGGTATGTTTTATATATATTTTTTGTTTTTCAATAAAATTTCAATTTCAATTTATAAACGAAATTTTATTTTATAAACACTTTATAAAATAAAAAGCTATAAATGTACATATAAATATGAGAGATTATAAAAGTTAGTATTTTTATTATAATAACTAGAATAATTGGATAATTCAAAAATTTTAAAAAGTACTAATGTTAAAATTGTACAAACCTTTGAACAGTTCGACCTTTACATGGTTCATAAACTTCATCGTAACTCAATTCATTGGTTAAAACATAACAGAGACCTTGACCATAACGATTTTCGCGCACTTTTGTTATGTAGCGATGTGCACAGACTAAAACCTAAAAGTAAAATAAATAAATTTAACTTTTATTTAAATTTGCTGAATTTGGGAGAGTCTAATTTTAAATATTGTTCACGAATAAATACGTTAGTATTTAAAGCAGATTTCGATGTAGCTTTTTGAAAAATTAATTTTCTGTAAGCAAAAAAGAACTTCCAAAGAAGCGAAAAAGTAGTAAAATTTACTTTATGGAAGTACTGAAATAGACCTGAAGAATTTATGATTTTAACACAGGCTTGTCATAGGAGAAATTCTTTTCATTTGATTCCAAATGAAAAATAAATAATAAATAAAATAAATGTTATTCTTTTACATATTGTCCATGTATGTATATAGGTATAGAACCCATATAAACTATATATACATATATGTATTTATATCATAAAAACAATCAAATTGTGCAAATTTTTAACATTAATAAGTACATACACATCTAGGAATGTATTCTGTGAACGATATCTGAAGCATTTGAAAAGGATTTTGCATTATTCTGATTTTAGAAACATCGAAGTACATCGAATTAATCGAAGTACATATGAACAATACGAAAACTCACCTTGCCACCCAAACCTTGACTGCGAACTGTAACGCCCAGCCATTGGTCCTCTTTGATTTCATCATATGATGGTTCGGTCAATTCCTCAATATCATCGCTATCGAAAGCTATTTTCAATTTGAAGGGTAAAAGAAATAAATTTAGAGATTTAAATTACAAGCAAATCCAGGAGCAATTAAAAAAAGTATAATGATTTTTAACATTTACACAACATTGATGATTAAAAAAATAAAAAACAATTATATTACGTTATTATGTTATGTATGTATGTATGTATGTATGTGTGTATGTTCTTCGCTTATATGATTTATTTACAATATTAATTAAAATTTAATAAGTAATAAATTTTATCTTTATTAATTTGTGTTTGTATTAAATTGAATGTAAATGTGTTTGTGTGTATCGTTGGTATGTATGTGTTGTTGTACATGTGATTGTTTAGATTTTTATTTTATATACAAATTTGAAATACATTTCTGTTTCGTGTAGATCAATACAGTCAAATGTAAAAAGTGCATAAACAAAAGATAAATAAATATTTAATTATTTTACAAATACATTCACAATGAATATTTACATACATTAGTTTTATTTTAAACTATGGGATTGTTTATTTAAAATACGCAGGTGCAATGTTTTATTAATGTACAGTAAAGGTAGTATAAGTATGTTTTATACTGTATTAAAAATAGTTTTAAATAATTATAGTAAGTATGTACGTACATACATACATGCATCGTACTATAATAACATTTTTATTAAACTTGGCCCCTTTCAAAATATTTTTTTATTTTACTCGTGTTAAGTACAGTAATACGAATCGATTGAGAGGTATTACTTTATGAAGGCATTTCCTCGCGACATTCTTATATACATTATATACAATTTTTAAGTTAAATATTTAAATATAATATTTTATTATTAATATTTAAGCAATCAAAAAAGTTGAAAATTCATATGAGTATCTAATTGGTTTTGGTTTTGTAAATAAGTTTTCTTACACTTTTCTAAACGCTGTAATCAAACAATATTAATTATTCACTTTTTCCATACAATATTACTGTTATAAATAATTTATGGTTTAACATACAGTTTTGTTAAATTAATGATCAAAAAATATGGGCATTTCGAAATGATGATAGTAGAACCACAAAATTATAAACATATATTTTGTGTCCTTATTAAATTTTAAAACGATTTATTGCCTGTCTGACTGGTATTAATACATAGGAACGATTAGGCCAAAACGAAGAATCTTGGATGTTGAAATTTTGCATAAATATTTCTAATTATTCTGATCCAGTTTCCATAGTCGGAATAGACTTTAAATGATAATGTTATGTTAAAAATTTCGAAGATTTTTGTTAAACTTTTACATTTTAAGAACATATTTTATGAATTTTAAGAGCATATTTTAAGATTTATATTGCATATGTACGTAAAACACAAGCATTATTTGGATTCCCTGTTTATTACTTTCATAAAAAAAATAATTTCTGAAATGTTACTATTAAAACGAAAACTCAACCCAGACATTTAAATGTTGCTTTATTAAAAATATGCACATTAGAGGGGCCCAAGTCTGCTTAAAGTGAATAGGATTTTTTCTTACAAAAATTGTGCCAAATTATATATTGTCTTGACATTTCAATCAAATCTTATCTTAGGTAAAATTCATTACTAAAAAACTAAGTTTTGCGAATTTTTGTTGACATACTACAACATTTAATATAATTAAAAGTTTAAAATCCCTATTC